>NW_026044055.1:0-39000 GCF_937001465.1 Orcinus orca | reverse complement strand
TCTGTGTCCCTGAGAAGGTTTCACGGAGCAGAATGCATCACCGACCGCTACCACGTGTGTGCACCAAAGAAGCCCTGTGCCGTGGGTGTTCTCAGGCCGACAGCGAAGACCTAGGTGTGTGCTGCACCCGCGCCCGGTGGTTCACACGTTGCGTGACCCTGTGCCTTTTGAAGATGCTCAGAGCGGGTGGCACCTGCGTGCTGCGAGCGCAAGAGGTGTAGAGTGTAAAGGCCTTTCACACTGGAGGAAAGGCTTGCATCTCATGGAGAAAATGTGTACGTCGCCCGGGAGATGGAGGCGCGCTCTTGACACCATTTCCTCTGCCCGTTTCAAACACAAGTGTTTGTACTCGATCTGGGCTGCCTGGTGAAACGCTTGGCAGTCCGCATCACCCTGAGCACCTTTCCTGAAGTTTGATTCGTAGCTGGGTAAACTCGGGCTTCAGAGGCTTAGATGAGACCAAACGTGTTCAGCTTGTGGCGAAAGCCTTTGACCAGAGGCATATAAGCTTGTGCTTGGGGCGAGGGCTAGGCAAGAACGTTTACACACTGGGTTTTTATCTTTACCCTAAGCTGTCCCTTTTGGCTGCAGCAGGCGGAGAGAACCCGCGGAGAGAGAACAGCTGCGAAGTGGATGCACACAACAGTCACCTCGATACCAGCCCCGGGCTCCCAAGCAACGATCCTTCCCCGCAGGGTACTTAACCCACCCAGGGATTCAAGCAGGGAGTTCGCCTTGTCCAACTCGCACAGGAGACTGGCATGAGATGTAGGGCTCATCTACTTGCGTTCACACTACGTGGCCCGGAGGAGTTCTCACGGAGCCGAATCCAGCACCCTTCCTCCACCACGTGTGTACACAAAGGAGCGCTGGGCAGTGGGTGTTCTCAGGCCAAGAGAGAAGCCCTTGTTCTGTGCTGCACCTGCTGGGTGGTTCAAAGGTTTTCTGACCTTCCTGCTCTGGAAGCTTTTCAGAGCTGAGGCTACGCCTGGGCTGCGAAAGCAGAGAGGCGTAGAGGCCTTTCACACTGAAGGCGTGGGCCTGTTTCCCATGGGGAAAGTGTACGTCGCCCAAC
This sequence comes from Orcinus orca, assembly GCF_937001465.1. NCBI lineage: Eukaryota > Metazoa > Chordata > Mammalia > Artiodactyla > Delphinidae > Orcinus > Orcinus orca. Next base: position 37,925 of record NW_026044055.1, on the reverse strand, counting down.
CCCCACACCCACCCCACCCCACCCCACCCCACCCCACTCCAATCCACCCCCAGCTGGAGGCGTGCGGGTTGACACCATTTTGTCCTGCCCATGGAAAATACAAAGAGGCGTACACGATTTGGGCTGTCTGGTGAGAGAATTTTGAATCGGCGGCACCCTGAGTACCTTTCCCGAAGTTTGCTTCCTAGCTGGTTAAACTCGGCATTCAGAGGCGAGATGAGAACAAACTTGCTCCGCGTGCGGCGAAGTGCCCTGATGCCCTGCCCTAAATGTTTGAGCTTCTGGCCAGCGTCAGGCAAGTACTTTGACACGTAGGAGTCTCACTTTTACTCCAAGCTGTCCCTGTTGGCTGAAGCAGTCGGCGTGTCTGTATCGCAGCCTGGGAGGCCGGGCGTTGGGGGAGTCTGCCAAGTGACTGGCCTCCATTTATAGCTAACTGAGAAACTGCGTCGAAGCTTTCGGGAGCCTCTTACAGGGAATGGTTGCAGTTCGGAATTGGAGACTGTGCTGGCAAACGTCAGCAGCTCCTCTCCCTCAGAGGGCTCTTGGTGTGCCGACTCCTACCAGCCAGCACGGTCCCCAGCTCGTGAACGGTCCCATTGCGAGCCGGTCTCATCCGTGAAAGAGCCACGTGAGGCTGAGCTCCAAGAGTCGGGCTCCACACCTGGAGCCTTTGGGACAGGGCAGTCCTGAGCCGATGTGCCCACCAGGGGATGCGACCAAAGTTTACGTACCACAGGAAAGCGCATCAAGGCCTCGTGTTCTCTCCATGAAATGAACGTGAGCTTGAAGGGTGATGCGTCAGCGTGCACCGTGAACAGCTCGCTCGTACGCCTGTTTTTGCCCCCTCTCACGGTCTCACGCACCCGGGCTCAGTTCCGTGCAGGAATGCTGAGTGGGAGCGCCAGCCTCGCTTCTGGACTCGAAAGCCTTCCACCCCCTAATGGCAGGTTGTGTGTGTCTCTCACGTGGGGGGAGGAATGAGGTCGCCCACAGAGGTTCTGCCATGAAAGATATAAAGACGCACGCTGCTGAGGAGCTTGTTCCTCATGGAGCGTCCCCGAAGGCCAGAAGAATGCCGAAGGTCTCTTTCAAAGCTGCCGGACGCTCTGCCGTTCTAGGCCTGAGATAAGGACCTTGTGACGGCACTGTAACCCCGCGAGATTCAGGAGACATCGCCAGTGCGAGTGGCAATCCGGAAGGAAGAACCTTCAAGGCGGAGTGTCCTTTCCTGTACAAAACGGCGCCCAAGTGGCTGAGGCAGGGAGCATTTTCCTTCACAGAACCGGCATCCTCGTATGCCTGTGGGTTACTCTAAAGAAACGACACTGTGAGCAACCTCTTCGAAAAGGCCTTCGCAAGCGACTTGGAGACAACAGCAGCGCAGTGGAGGCACAGACCATTGTCCTAGAGAGCAGCACAGTGTCTCTAGCAGCGATCGCTTCCCGGAGGATACTTAAGCCACACCGAGATTCCAGCAGGGAGTTTTGCCTTATAGCAGTACAACTCACTCAAGAAAGAGGGATGAGGTGTAGGGCTAATCTACGTGCGCTCACGCTCTGTGTCCCCGAGAAGGTTTCACGGAGCAGAATGCATCACCGACCGCTACCACGTGTGTGCACCAAAGAAGCCCTGTGCCGTGGGTGTTCTCAGGCCGACAGCGAAGACCTAGGTGTGTGCTGCACCCGCGCCCGGTGGTTCACACGTTGCGTGACCCTGTGCCTTTTGAAGATGCTCAGAGCGGGTGGCACCTGCGTGCTGCGAGCGCAAGAGGTGTAGAGTGTAAAGGCCTTTCACACTGGAGGAAAGGCTTGCATCTCATGGAGAAAATGTGTACGTCGCCCGGGAGATGGAGGCGCGCTCTTGACACCATTTCCTCTGCCCGTTTCAAACACAAGTGTTTGTACTCGATCTGGGCTGCCTGGTGAAACGCTTGGCAGTCCGCATCACCCTGAGCACCTTTCCTGAAGTTTGATTCGTAGCTGGGTAAACTCGGGCTTCAGAGGCTTAGATGAGACCAAACGTGTTCAGCTTGTGGCGAAAGCCTTTGACCAGAGGCATATGTGCTTGTGCTTGGGGCGAGGGCTAGGCAAGAACGTTTACACACTGGGTTTTTATCTTTACCCTAAGCTGTCCCTTTTGGCTGCAGCAGGCGGAGAGAACCCGCGGAGAGAGAACAGCTGCGAAGTGGATGCACAGAACAGTCACCTCGATAGCAGCCCCGGGCTCCCAAGCAACGATCCTTCCCCACAGGGTACTTAACCCACCCAGGGATTCAAGCAGGGAGTTCGCCTTGTCCAACTCGCACAGGAGACTGGCATGAGATGTAGGGCTCATCTACTTGCGTTCACACTACGTGGCCCGGAGAAGTTCTCACGGAGCCGAATCCAGCACCCTTCCTCCACCACGTGTGTACACAAAGGAGCGCTGGGCAGTGGGTGTTCTCAGGCCAAGAGAGAAGCCCTTGTTCTGTGCTGCACCTGCTGGGTGGTTCAAAGGCTTTCTGACCTTCCTGCTCTGGAAGCTTTTCAGAGCTGAGGCTACGCCTGGGCTGCGAAAGCAGAGAGGCGTAGAGGCCTTTCACACTGAAGGCGTGGGCCTGTTTCCCATGGGGAAAGTGTACGTCGCCCAACCCCCACTCCCACCCCACCCCACCCCACCCCACCCCACTCCAACCCACCCCCAGCTGGAGGCGTGCGGGTTGACACCATTTTGTCCTGCCCATGGAAAATACAAAGAGGCGTACACGATTTGGGCTGTCTGGTGAAAGAATTTTGAATCGGCGGCACCCTGAGTACCTTTCCCGAAGTTTGCTTCCTAGCTGGTTAAACTCGGCATTCAGAGGCGAGATGAGAACAAACTTGCTCCGCGTGCGGCGAAGTGCCCTGATGCCCTGCCCTAAATGTTTGAGCTTCTGGCCAGCGTCAGGCAAGTACTTTGACACGTAGGAGTCTCACTTTTACTCCAAGCTGTCCCTGTTGGCTGAAGCAGTCGGCGTGTCTGTATCGCAGCCTGGGAGGCCGGGCGTTGGGGGAGTCTGCCAAGTGAGTGGCCTCCATTTATAGCTAACTGAGAAACTGCGTCGAAGCTTTCGGGAGCCTCTTACAGGGAATGGTTGCAGTTCAGAATTGGAGACTGTGCTGGCAAACGTCAGCAGCTCCTCTCCCTCGGTGGGCTCTTGGTGTGCCGACTCCTAACAGCCAGCACGGTCCACAGCTCGTGAACGGTCCCATTGCGAGCCGGTCTCGTCCGTGAAAGAGCCACGTGAGGCTGAGCTCCAAGAGTCGGGCTCCACACCTGGAGCCTTTGGGACAGGGCAGTCCTGAGCCGATGTGCCCACCAGGGGACGCGACCAAAGTTTACGTACCACAGGAAAGCGCATCAAGGCCTCGTGTTTTCTCCATGAAATGAACGTGAGCTTGAAGGGTGATGCGTCAGCGTGCACCGTGAACAGCTCGCTGGTACCCCTGTCTTTGCCCCCTCTCACGGTCTCATGCACCCGGGCTCAGTTCCGTGCAGGAATGCTGAGTGGGAGCGCCAGCCTCGCTTCTGGACTCGAAAGCCTTCCACCCCCTACTGGCAGGTTGTGTATGTCTCTCACGTGGGGGGAGGAATGAGGTCGCCCACAGAGGTTCTGCCATGAAAGATCTAAAGACGCACGCTGTTGAGGAGCTTGTTCCACATGGAGCGTCCCCGAAGGCCAGAAGAATGCCGAAGGTCTCTTTCAAAGCTGCCGGACGCTCTGCCGTTCTAGGCCTGAGATAAGGACCTTGTGACGGCACTGTAACCCCGCGAGATTCAGGAGACATCGCCAGTGCGAGTGGCAATCCGGAAGGAAGAACCTTCAAGGCGGAGTGTCCTTTCCTGTACAAAACGGCGCCCAAGTGGCTGAGGCAGGGAGCATTTTCCTTCACAGAACCGGCATCCTCGTATGCCTGTGGGTTACTCTAAAGAAACGACACTGTGAGCAACCTCTTCGAAAAGGCCTTCGCAAGCGACTTGGAGACAACAGCAGCGCAGTGGAGGCACAGACCATTGTCCTAGAGAGCAGCACAGTGTCTCTAGCAGCGATCGCTTCCCGGAGGATACTTAAGCCACACCGAGATTCCAGCAGGGAGTTTTGCCTTATAGCAGTACAACTCACTCAAGAAAGAGGGATGAGGTGTAGGGCTAATCTACGTGCGCTCACGCTCTGTGTCCCCGAGAAGGTTTCACGGAGCAGAATGCATCACCGACCGCTACCACGTGTGTGCACCAAAGAAGCCCTGTGCCGTGGGTGTTCTCAGGCCGACAGCGAAGACCTAGGTGTGTGCTGCACCCGCGCCCGGTGGTTCACACGTTGCGTGACCCTGTGCCCTTTGAAGATGCTCAGAGCGGGTGGCACCTGCGTGCTGCGAGCGCAAGAGGTGTAGAGTGTAAAGGCCTTTCACACTGGAGGAAGGGCTTGCATCTCATGGAGAAAATGTGTACGTCGCCCGGGAGATGGAGGCGCGCTCTTGACACCATTTCCTCTGCCCGTTTCAAACACAAGTGTTTGTACTCGATCTGGGCTGCCTGGTGAAACGCTTGGCAGTCCGCATCACCCTGAGCACCTTTCCTGAAGTTTGATTCGTAGCTGGGTAAACTCGGGCTTCAGAGGCTTAGATGAGACCAAACGTGTTCAGCTTGTGGCGAAAGCCTTTGACCAGAGGCATATAAGCTTGTGCTTGGGGCGAGGGCTAGGCAAGAACGTTTACACACTGGGTTTTTATCTTTACCCTAAGCTGTCCCTTTTGGCTGCAGCAGGCGGAGGGAACCCGCGGAGAGAGAACAGCTGCGAAGTGGATGCACAGAACAGTCACCTCGATACCAGCCCCGGGCTCCCAAGCAACGATCCTTCCCCGCAGGGTACTTAACCCACCCAGGGATTCAAGCAGGGAGTTCGCCTTGTCCAACTCGCACAGGAGACTGGCATGAGATGTAGGGCTCATCTACTTGCGTTCACACTACGTGGCCCGGAGAAGTTCTCACGGAGCCGAATCCAGCACCCTTCCTCCACCACGTGTGTACACAAAGGAGCGCTGGGCAGTGGGTGTTCTCAGGCCAAGAGAGAAGCCCTTGTTCTGTGCTGCACCTGCTGGGTGGTTCAAAGGTTTTCTGACCTTCCTGCTCTGGAAGCTTTTCAGAGCTGAGGCTACGCCTGGGCTGCGAAAGCAGAGAGGCGTAGAGGCCTTTCACACTGAAGGCGTGGGCCTGTTTCCCATGGGGAAAGTGTACGTCGCCCAACCCCCACTCCCACCCCACCCCACCCCACCCCACCCCACTCCAACCCACCCCCAGCTGGAGGCGTGCGGGTTGACACCATTTTGTCCTGCCCATGGAAAATACAAAGAGGCGTACACGATTTGGGCTGTCTGGTGAAAGAATTTTGAATCGGCGGCACCCTGAGTACCTTTCCCGAAGTTTGCTTCCTAGCTGGTTAAACTCGGCATTCAGAGGCGAGATGAGAACAAACTTGCTCCGCGTGAGGCGAAGTGCCTTGATGCCCTGCCCTAAATGTTTGAGCTTCTGGCCAGCGTCAGGCAAGTACTTTGACACGTAGGAGTCTCACTTTTACTCCAAGCTGTCCCTGTTGGCTGAAGCAGTCGGCGTGTCTGTATCGCAGCCTGGGAGGCCGGGCGTTGGGTGAGTCTGCCAAGTGACTGGCCTCCATTTATAGCTAACTGAGAAACTGCGTCGAAGCTTTCGGGAGCCTCTTACAGGGAGTGGTTGCAGTTCGGAATTGGAGACTGTGCTGGCAAACGTCAGCAGCTCCTCTCCCTCGGAGGGCTCTTGGTGTGCCGACTCCTAACAGCCAGCACGGTCCCCAGCTCGTGAACGGTCCCATTGCGAGCCGGTCTCGTCCGTGAAAGAGCCACGTGAGGCTGAGCTCCAACAGTCGGGCTCCACACCTGGAGCCTTTGGGACAGGGCAGTCCTGAGCCGATGTGCCCACCAGGGGACGCGACCAAAGTTTACGTACCACAGGAAAGCGCATCAAGGCCTCGTGTTCTCTCCATGAAATGAACGTGAGCTTGAAGGGTGATGCGTCAGCGTGCACCGTGAACAGCTCGCTGGTACGCCTGTCTTTGCCCCCTCTCACGGTCTCACGCACCCGGGCTCAGTTCCGTGCAGGAATGCTGAGTGGGAGCGCCAGCCTCGCTTCTGGACTCGAAAGCCTTCCACCCCCTAATGGCAGGTTGTGTGTGTCTCTCACGTGGGGGGAGGAATGAGGTCGCCCACAGAGGTTCTGCCATGAAAGATCTAAAGACGCACGCTGCTGAGGAGCTTGTTCCTCATGGAGCGTCCCCGAAGGCCAGAAGAATGCCGAAGGTCTCTTTCAAAGCTGCCGGACGCTCTGCCGTTCTAGGCCTGAGATAAGGACCTTGTGACGGCACTGTAACCCCGCGAGATTCAGGAGATATCGCCAGTGCGAGTGGCAATCCGGAAGGAAGAACCTTCAAGGCGGAGTGTCCTTTCCTGTACAAAACGGCGCCCAAGTGGCTGAGGCAGGGAGCATTTTCCTTCACAGAACCGGCATCCTCGTATGCCTGTGGGTTACTCTAAAGAAACGACACTGTGAGCAACCTCTTCGAAAAGGCCTTCGCAAGCGACTTGGAGACAACAGCAGCGCAGTGGAGGCACAGACCATTATCCTAGAGAGCAGCACAGTGTCTCTAGCAGCGATCGCTTCCCGGAGGATACTTAAGCCACACCGAGATTCCAGCAGGGAGTTTTGCCTTATAGCAGTACAACTCACTCAAGAAAGAGGGATGAGGTGTAGGGCTAATCTACGTGCGCTCACGCTCTGTGTCCCTGAGAAGGTTTAACGGAGCAGAATGCATCACCGACCGCTACCACGTGTGTGCACCAAAGAAGCCCTGTGCCGTGGGTGTTCTCAGGCCGACAGCGAAGATCTAGGTGTGTGCTGCACCTGCGCCCGGTGGTTCACAGGTTGCGTGACCCTGTGCCTTTTGAAGATGCTCAGAGCGGGTGGCACCTGCGTGCTGCGAGCGCAAGAGGTGTAGAGTGTAAAGGCATTTCACACTGGAGGAAAGGCTTGCATCTCATGGAGAAAATGTGTACGTCGCCCGGGAGATGGAGGCGCGCTCTTGACACCATTTCCTCTGCCCGTTTCAAACACAAGTGTTTGTACTCGATCTGGGCTGCCTGGTGAAACGCTTGGCAGTCCGCATCACCCTGAGCACCTTTCCTGAAGTTTGATTCGTAGCTGGGTAAACTCGGGCTTCAGAGGCTTAGATGAGACCAAACGTGTTCAGCTTGTGGCGAAAGCCTTTGACCAGAGGCATATAAGCTTGTGCTTGGGGCGAGGGCTAGGCAAGAACGTTTACACACTGGGTTTTTATCTTTACCCTAAGCTGTCCCTTTTGGCTGCAGCAGGCGGAGAGAACCCGCGTAGAGAGAACAGCTGCGAAGTGGATGCACACAACAGTCACCTCGATACCAGCCCCGGGCTCCCAAGCAACGATCCTTCCCCGCAGGGTACTTAACCCACCCAGGGATTCAAGCAGGGAGTTCGCCTTGTCCAACTCGCACAGGAGACTGGCATGAGATGTAGGGCTCATCTACTTGCGTTCACACTACGTGGCCCGGAGAAGTTCTCACGGAGCCGAATCCAGCACCCTTCCTCCACCACGTGTGTACACAAAGGAGCGCTGGGCAGTGGGTGTTCTCAGGCCAAGAGAGAAGCCCTTGTTCTGTGCTGCACCTGCTGGGTGGTTCAAAGGTTTTCTGACCTTCCTGCTCTGGAAGCTTTTCAGAGCTGAGGCTACGCCTGGGCTGCGAAAGCAGAGAGGCGTAGAGGCCTTTCACACTGAAGGCGTGGGCCTGTTTCCCATGGGGAAAGTGTACGTCGCCCAACCCCCACTCCCACCCCACCCCACCCCACCCCACCCCACTCCAACCCACCCCCAGCTGGAGGCGTGCGGGTTGACACCATTTTGTCCTGCCCATGGAAAATACAAAGAGGCGTACACGATTTGGGCTGTCTGGTGAGAGAATTTTGAATCGGCGGCACCCTGAGTACCTTTCCCGAAGTTTGCTTCCTAGCTGGTTAAACTCGGCATTCAGAGGCGAGATGAGAACAAACTTGCTCCGCGTGCGGCGAAGTGCCCTGATGCCCTGCCCTAAATGTTTGAGCTTCTGGCCAGCGTCACGCAAGTACTTTGACACGTAGGAGTCTCACTTTTACTCCAAGCTGTCCCTGTTGGCTGAAGCAGTCGGCGTGTCTGTATCGCAGCCTGGGAGGCCGGGCGTTGGGGGAGTCTGCCAAGTGACTGGCCTCCATTTATAGCTAACTGAGAAACTGCGTCGAAGCTTTCGGGAGCCTCTTACAGGGAATGGTTGCAGTTCGGAATTGGAGACTGTGCTGGCAAACGTCAGCAGCTCCTCTCCCTCGGAGGGCTCTTGGTGTGCCGACTCCTAACAGCCAGCACGGTCCCCAGCTCGTGAACAGTCCCATTGCGAGCCGGTCTCGTCCGTGAAAGAGCCACGTGAGGCTGAGCTCCAAGAGTCGGGCTCCACACCTGGAGCCTTTGGGACAGGGCAGTCCTGAGCCGATGTGCCCACCAGGGGACGCGACCAAAGTTTACGTACCACAGGAAAGCGCATCAAGGCCTCGTGTTCTCTCCATGAAATGAACGTGAGCTTGAAGGGTGATGCGTCAGCGTGCACCGTGAAAAGCTCGCTGGTACGCCTGTCTCTGCCCCCTCTCACGGTCTCACGCACCCGGGCTCAGTTCCGTGCAGGAATGCTGAGTGGGAGCGCCAGCCTCGCTTCTGGACTCGAAAGCCTTCCACCCCCTAATGGCAGGTTGTGTGTGTCTCTCACGTGGGGGGAGGAATGAGGTCACCCACAGAGGTTCTGCCATGAAAGATCTAAAGACGCACGCTGCTGAGGAGCTTGTTCCTCATGGAGCGTCCCCGAAGGCCAGAAGAATGCCGAAGGTCTCTTTCAAAGCTGCCGGACGCTCTGCCGTTCTAGGCCTGAGATAAGGACCTTGTGACGGCACTGTAACCCCGCAAGATTCAGGAGACATCGCCAGTGCGAGTGGCAATCCGGAAGGAAGAACCTTCAAGGCGGAGTGTCCTTTCCTGTACAAAACGGCGCCCAAGTGGCTGAGGCAGGGAGCATTTTCCTTCACAGAACCGGCATCCTCGTATGCCTGTGGGTTACTCTAAAGAAACGACACTGTGAGCAACCTCTTCGAAAAGGCCTTCGCAAGCGACTTGGAGACAACAGCAGCGCAGTGGAGGCACAGACCATTGTCCTAGAGAGCAGCACAGTGTCTCTAGCAGCGATCGCTTCCCGGAGGATACTTAAGCCACACCGAGATTCCAGCAGGGAGTTTTGCCTTATAGCAGTACAACTCACTCAAGAAAGAGGGATGAGGTGTAGGGCTAATCTACGTGCGCTCACGCTCTGTGTCCCCGAGAAGGTTTCACGGAGCAGAATGCATCACCGACCGCTACCACGTGTGTGCACCAAAGAAGCCCTGTGCCGTGGGTGTTCTCAGGCCGACAGCGAAGACCTAGGTGTGTGCTGCACCCGCGCCCGGTGGTTCACACGTTGCGTGACCCTGTGCCTTTTGAAGATGCTCAGAGCGGGTGGCACCTGCGTGCTGCGAGCGCAAGAGGTGTAGAGTGTAAAGGCCTTTCACACTGGAGGAAGGGCTTGCATCTCATGGAGAAAATGTGTACGTCGCCCGGGAGATGGAGGCGTGCTCTTGACACCATTTCCTCTGCCCGTTTCAAACACAAGTGTTTGTACTCGATCTGGGCTGCCTGGTGAAACGTTTGGCAGTCCGCATCACCCTGAGCACCTTTCCTGAAGTTTGATTCGTAGCTGGGTAAACTCGGGCTTCAGAGGCTTAGATGAGACCAAACGTGTTCAGCTTGTGGCGAAAGCCTTTGACCAGAGGCATATAAGCTTGTGCTTGGGGCGAGGGCTAGGCAAGAACGTTTACACACTGGGTTTTTATCTTTACCCTAAGCTGTCCCTTTTGGCTGCAGCAGGCGGAGAGAACCCGCGGAGAGAGAACAGCTGCGAAGTGGATGCACACAACAGTCACCTCGTTACCAGCCCCGGGCTCCCAAGCAACGATCCTTCCCCGCAGGGTACTTAACCCACCCAGGGATTCAAGCAGGGAGTTCGCCTTGTCCAACTCGCACAGGACACTGGCATGAGATGTAGGGCTCATCTACTTGCGTTCACACTACGTGGCCCGGAGAAGTTCTCACGGAGCCGAATCCAGCACCCTTCCTCCACCACGTGTGTACACAAAGGAGCGCTGGGCAGTGGGTGTTCTCAGGCCAAGAGAGAAGCCCTTGTTCTGTGCTGCACCTGCTGGGTGGTTCAAAGGTTTTCTGACCTTCCTGCTCTGGAAGCTTTTCAGAGCTGAGGCTACGCCTGGGCTGCGAAAGCAGAGAGGCGTAGAGGCCTTTCACACTGAAGGCGTGGGCCTGTTTCCCATGGGGAAAGTGTACGTCGCCCAACCCCCACTCCCACCCCACCCCACCCCACCCCACCCCACTCCAACCCACCCCCAGCTGGAGGCGTGCGCGTTGACACCATTTTGTCCTGCCCATGGAAAATACAAAGAGGCGTACACGATTTGGGCTGTCTGGTGAGAGAATTTTGAATCGGCGGCACCCTGAGTACCTTTCCCGAAGTTTGCTTCCTAGCTGGTTAAACTCGGCATTCAGAGGCGAGATGAGAACAAACTTGCTCCGCGTGCGGCGAAGTGCCCTGATGCCCTGCCCTAAATGTTTGAGCTTCTGGCCAGCGTCAGGCAAGTACTTTGACACGTAGGAGTCTCACTTTTACTCCAAGCTGTCCCTGTTGGCTGAAGCAGTCGGCGTGTCTGTATCGCAGCCTGGGAGGCCGGGCGTTGGGGGAGTCTGCCAAGTGACTGGCCTCCATTTATAGCTAACTGAGAAACTGCGTCGAAGCTTTCGGGAGCCTCTTACAGGGAATGGTTGCAGTTCGGAATTGGAGACTGTGCTGGCAAATGTCAGCAGCTCCTCTCCCTCGGAGGGCTCTTGGTGTGCCGACTCCTAACAGCCAGCACGGTCCCCAGCTCGTGAACGGTCCCATTGCGAGCCGGTCTCGTCCGTGAAAGAGCCACGTGAGGCTGAGCTCCAAGAGTCGGGCTCCACACCTGGAGCCTTTGGGACAGGGCAGTCCTGAGCCGATGTGCCCACCAGGGGACGCGACCAAAGTTTACGTACCACAGGAAAGCGCATCAAGGCCTCGTGTTCTCTCCATGAAATGAACGTGAGCTTGAAGGGTGATGCGTCAGCGTGCACCGTGAACAGCTCGCTGGTACGCCTGTCTTTGCCCCCTCTCACGGTCTCACGCACCCGGGCTCAGTTCCGTGCAGGAATGCTGAGTGGGAGCGCCAGCCTCGCTTCTGGACTCGAAAGCCTTCCACCCCCTAATGGCAGGCTGTCTGTGTCTCTCACGTGGGGGGAGGAATGATGTCGCCCACAGAGGTTCTGCCATGAAAGATCTAAAGACGCACGCTGCTGAGGAGCTTGTTCCTCATGGAGCGTCCCCGAAGGCCAGAAGAATGCCGAAGGTCTCTTTCAAAGCTGCCGGACGCTCTGCCGTTCTAGGCCTGAGATAAGGACCTTGTGACGGCACTGTAACCCCGCGAGATTCAGGAGACATCGCCAGTGCGAGTGGCAATCCGGAAGGAAGAACCTTCAAGGCGGAGTGTCCTTTCCTGTACAAAACGGCGCCCAAGTGGCTGAGGCAGGGAGCATTTTCCTTCACAGAACCGGCATCCTCGTATGCCTGTGGGTTACTCTAAAGAAACGACACTGTGAGCAACCTCTTCAAAAAGGCCTTCGCAAGCGACTTGGAGACAACAGCAGCGCAGTGGAGGCACAGACCATTGTCCTAGAGAGCAGCACAGTGTCTCTAGCAGCAATCGCTTCCCAGAGGATACTTAAGCCACACCGAGATTCCAGCAGGGAGTTTTGCCTTATAGCAGTACAACTCACTCAAGAAAGAGGGATGAGGTGTAGGGCTAATCTACGTGCGCTCACGCTCTGTGTCCCCGAGAAGGTTTCACGGAGCAGAATGCATCACCGACCGCTACCACGTGTGTGCACCAAAGAAGCCCTGTGCCGTGGGTGTTCTCAGGCCGACAGCGAAGACCTAGGTGTGTGCTGCACCCGCGCCCGGTGGTTCACACGTTGCGTGACCCTGTGCCTTTTGAAGATGCTCAGAGCGGGTGGCACCTGCGTGCTGCGAGCGCAAGAGGTGTAGAGTGTAAAGGCCTTTCACACTGGAGGAAGGGCTTGCATCTCATGGAGAAAATGTGTACGTCGCCCGGGAGATGGAGGCGCGCTCTTGACACCATTTCCTCTGCCCGTTTCAAACACAAGTGTTTGTACTCGATCTGGGCTGCCTGGTGAAATGCTTGGCAGTCCGCATCACCCTGAGCACCTTTCCTGAAGTTTGATTCGTAGCTGGGTAAACTCGGGCTTCAGAGGCTTAGATGAGACCAAACGTGTTCAGCTTGTGGCGAAAGCCTTTGACCAGAGGCATATAAGCTTGTGCTTGGGGCGAGGGCTAGGCAAGAACGTTTACACACTGGGTTTTTATCTTTACCCTAAGCTGTCACTTTTGGCTGCAGCAGGAGGAGGGAACCCGCGGAGAGAGAACAGCTGCGAAGTGGATGCACACAACAGTCACCTCGATACCAGCCCCGGGCTCCCAAGCAACGATCCTTCCCCGCAGGGTACTTAACCCACCCAGGGATTCAAGCAGGGAGTTCGCCTTGTCCAACTCGCACAGGAGACTGGCATGAGATGTAGGGCTCATCTACTTGCGTTCACACTACGTGGCCCGGAGAAGTTCTCACGGAGCCGAATCCAGCACCCTTCCACCACCACGTGTGTACACAAAGGAGCGCTGGGCAGTGGGTGTTCTCAGGCCAAGAGAGAAGCCCTTGTTCTGTGCTGCACCTGCTGGGTGGTTCAAAGGTTTTCTGACCTTCCTGCTCTGGAAGCTTTTCAGAGCTGAGGCTACGCCTGGGCTGCGAAAGCAGAGAGGCGTAGAGGCCTTTCACACTGAAGGCGTGGGCCTGTTTCCCATGGGGAAAGTGTACGTCGCCCAACCCCCACTCCCACCCCACCCCACCCCACCCCACCCCACTCCAACCCACCCCCAGCTGGAGGCGTGCGGGTTGACACCATTTTGTCCTGCCCATGGAAAATACAAAGAGGCGTACACGATTTGGGCTGTCTGGTGAAAGAATTTTGAATCGGCGGCACCCTGAGTACCTTTCCCGAAGTTTGCTTCCTAGCTGGTTAAACTCGGCATTCAGAGGCGAGATGAGAACAAACTTGCTCCGCGTGAGGCGAAGTGCCTTGATGCCCTGCCCTAAATGTTTGAGCTTCTGGCCAGCGTCAGGCAAGTACTTTGACACGTAGGAGTCTCACTTTTACTCCAAGCTGTCCCTGTTGGCTGAAGCAGTCGGCGTGTCTGTATCGCAGCCTGGGAGGCCGGGCGTTGGGGGAGTCTGCCAAGTGACTGGCCTCCATTTATAGCTAACTGAGAAACTGCGTCGAAGCTTTCGGGAGCCTCTTACAGGGAGTGGTTGCAGTTCGGAATTGGAGACTGTGCTGGCAAACGTCAGCAGCTCCTCTCCCTCGGAGGGCTCTTGGTGTGCCGACTCCTAACAGCCAGCACGGTCCCCAGCTCGTGAACGTTCCCATTGCGAGCCGGTCTCGTCCGTGAAAGAGCCACGTGAGGCTGAGCTCCAAGAGACGGGCTCCACACCTGGAGCCTTTGGGACAGGGCAGTCCTGAGCCGATGTGCCCACCAGGGGACGCGACCAAAGTTTACGTACCACAGGAAAGCGCATCAAGGCCTCGTGTTCTCTCCATGAAATGAACGTGAGCTTGAAGGGTGATGCGTCAGCGTGCACCGTGAACAGCTCGCTGGTACGCCTGTCTTTGCCCCCTCTCACGGTCTCACGCACCCGGGCTCAGTTCCGTGCAGGAATGCTGAGTGGGAGCGCCAGCCTCGCTTCTGGACTCGAAAGCCTTCCACCCCCTAATGGCAGGTTGTGTGTGTCTCTCACGTGGGGGGAGGAATGAGGTCGCCCACAGAGGTTCTGCCATGAAAGATCTAAAGACGCACGCTGCTGAGGAGCTTGTTCCTCATGGAGCGTCCCCGAAGGCCAGAAGAATGCCGAAGGTCTCTTTCAAAGCTGCCGGACGCTCTGCCGTTCTAGGCCTGAGATAAGGACCTTGTGACGGCACTGTAACCCCGCAAGATTCAGGAGACATCGCCAGTGCGAGTGGCAATCCGGAAGGAAGAACCTTCAAGGCGGAGTGTCCTTTCCTGTACAAAACGGCGCCCAAGTGGCTGAGGCAGGGAGCATTTTCCTTCACAGAACCGGCATCCTCGTATGCCTGTGGGTTACTCTAAAGAAACGACACTGTGAGCAACCTCTTCGAAAAGGCCTTCGCAAGCGACTTGGAGACAACAGCAGCGCAGTGGAGGCACAGACCATTGTCCTAGAGAGCAGCACAGTGTCTCTAGCAGCGATCGCTTCCCGGAGGATACTTAAGCCACACCGAGATTCCAGCAGGGCGTTTTGCCTTATAGCAGTACAACTCACTCAAGAAAGAGGGATGAGGTGTAGGGCTAATCTACGTGCGCTCACGCTCTGTGTCCCCGAGAAGGTTTCACGGAGCAGAATGCATCACCGACCGCTACCACGTGTGTGCACCAAAGAAGCCCTGTGCCGTGGGTGTTCTCAGGCCGACAGCGAAGACCTAGGTGTGTGCTGCACCCGCGCCCGGTGGTTCACACGTTGCGTGACCCTGTGCCTTTTGAAGATGCTCAGAGCGGGTGGCACCTGCGTGCTGCGAGCGCAAGAGGTGTAGAGTGTAAAAGCCTTTCACACTGGAGGAAGGGCTTGCATCTCATGGAGAAAATGTGTACGTCGCCCGGGAGATGGAGGCGTGCTCTTCACACCATTTCCTCTGCCCGTTTCAAACACAAGTGTTTGTACTCGATCTGGGCTGCCTGGTGAAACGCTTGGCAGTCCGCATCACCCTGAGCACCTTTCCTGAAGTTTGATTCGTAGCTGGGTAAACTCGGGCTTCAGAGGCTTAGATGAGACCAAACGTGTTCAGCTTGTGGCGAAAGCCTTTGACCAGAGGCATATAAGCTTGTGCTTGGGGCGAGGGCTAGGCAAGAACGTTTACACACTGGGTTTTTATCTTTACCCTAAGCTGTCCCTTTTGGCTGCAGCAGGCGGAGAGAACCCGCGGAGAGAGAACAGCTGCGAAGTGGATGCACACAACAGTCACCTCGTTACCAGCCCCGGGCTCCCAAGCAACGATCCTTCCCCGCAGGGTACTTAACCCACCCAGGGATTCAAGCAGGGAGTTCGCCTTGTCCAACTCGCACAGGAGACTGGCATGAGATGTAGGGCTCATCTACTTGCGTTCACACTACGTGGCCCGGAGAAGTTCTCATGGAGCCGAATCCAGCACCCTTCCTCCACCACGTGTGTACACAAAGGAGCGCTGGGCAGTGGGTGTTCTCAGGCCAAGAGAGAAGCCCTTGTTCTGTGCTGCACCTGCTGGGTGGTTCAAAGGTTTTCTGACCTTCCTGCTCTGGAAGCTTTTCAGAGCTGAGGCTACGCCTGGGCTGCGAAAGCAGAGAGGCGTAGAGGCCTTTCACACTGAAGGCGTGGGCCTGTTTCCCATGGGGAAAGTGTACGTCGCCCAACCCCCACTCCCACCCCACCCCACCCCACCCCACCCCACTCCAACCCACCCCCAGCTGGAGGCGTGCGGGTTGACACCATTTTGTCCTGCCCATGGAAAATACAAAGAGGCGTACACGATTTGGGCTGTCTGGTGAGAGAATTTTGAATCGGCGGCACCCTGAGTACCTTTCCCGAAGTTTGCTTCCTAGCTGGTTAAACTCGGCATTCAGAGGCGAGATGAGAACAAACTTGCTCCGCGTGCGGCGAAGTGCCCTGATGCCCTGCCCTAAATGTTTGAGCTTCTGGCCAGCGTCAGGCAAGTACTTTGACACGTAGGAGTCTCACTTTTACACCAAGCTGTCCCTGTTGGCTGAAGCAGTCGGCGTGTCTGTATCGCAGCCTGGGAGGCCGGGCGTTGGGGGAGTCTGCCAAGTGACTGGTCTCCATTTATAGCTAACTGAGAAACTGCGTCGAAGCTTTCGGGAGCCTCTTACAGGGAATGGTTGCAGTTCGGAATTGGAGACTGTGCTGGCAAACGTCAGCAGCTCCTCTCCCTCGGAGGGCTCTTGGTGTGCCGACTCCTAACAGCCAGCACGGTCCCCAGCTCGTGAACGGTCCCATTGCGAGCCGGTCTCGTCCGTGAAAGAGCCACGTGAGGCTGAGCTCCAAGAGTCGGGCTCCACACCTGGAGCCTTTGGGACAGGGCAGTCCTGAGCCGATGTGCCCACCAGGGGACGCGACCAATGTTTACGTACCACAGGAAAGCGCATCAAGGCCTCGTGTTCTCTCCATGAAATGAACGTGAGCTTGAAGGGTGATGCGTCAGCGTGCACCGTGAACAGCTCGCTGGTACGCCTGTCTTTGCTCCCTCTCACGGTCTCACGCACCCGGGCTCAGTTCCGTGCAGGAATGCTGAGTGGGAGCGCCAGCCTCGCTTCTGGACTCGAAAGCCTTCCACCCCCTAATGGCAGGTTGTGTGTGTCTCTCACGTGGGGGGAGGAATGAGGTCGCCCACAGAGGTTCTGCCATGAAAGATCTAAAGACGCACGCTGCTGAGGAGCTTGTTCCTCATGGAGCGTCCCCGAAGGCCAGAAGAATGCCGAAGGTCTCTTTCAAAGCTGCCGGACGCTCTGCCGTTCTAGGCCTGAGATAAGGACCTTGTGACGGCACTGTAACCCCGCGAGATTCAGGAGACATCGCCAGTGCGAGTGGCAATCCGGAAGGAAGAACCTTCAAGGCGGAGTGTCCTTTCCTGTACAAAACGGCGCCCAAGTGGCTGAGGCAGGGAGCATTTTCCTTCACAGAACCGGCATCCTCGTATGCCTGTGGGTTACTCTAAAGAAACGACACTGTGAGCAACCTCTTCGAAAAGGCCTTCGCAAGCGACTTGGAGACAACAGCAGCGCAGTGGAGGCACAGACCATTGTCCTAGAGAGCAGCACAGTGTCTCTAGCAGCGATCGATTCCCGGAGGATACTTAAGCCACACCGAGATTCCAGCAGGGAGTTTTGCCTTATAGCAGTACAACTCACTCAAGAAAGAGGGATGAGGTGTAGGGCTAATCTACGTGCGCTCACGCTCTGTGTCCCCGAGAAGGTTTCACGGAGCAGAATGCATCACCGACCGCTACCACGTGTGTGCACCAAAGAAGCCCTGTGCCGTGGGTGTTCTCAGGCCGACAGCGAAGACCTAGGTGTGTGCTGCACCCGCGCCCGGTGGTTCACACGTTGCGTGACCCTGTGCCTTTTGAAGATGCTCAGAGCGGGTGGCACCTGCGTGCTGCGAGCGCAAGAGGTGTAGAGTGTAAAGGCCTTTCACACTGGAGGAAGGGCTTGCATCTCATGGAGAAAATGTGTACGTCGCCCGGGAGATGGAGGCGCGCTCTTGACACCATTTCCTCTGCTCGTTTCAAACACAAGTGTTTGTACTCGATCTGGGCTGCCTGGTGAAACGCTTGGCAGTCCGCATCACCCTGAGCACCTTTCCTGAAGTTTGATTCGTAGCTGGGTAAACTCGGGCTTCAGAGGCTTAGATGAGACCAAACGTGTTCAGCTTGTGGCGAAAGCCATTGGCCAGAGACATATAAGCTTGTGCTTGGGGCGAGGGCTAGGCAAGAACGTTTACACACTGGGTTTTTATCTTTACCCTAAGCTGTCCCTTTTGGCTGCAGCAGGTGGAGAGAACCCGCGGAGAGAGAACAGCTGCGAAGTGGATGCACACAACAGTCACCTCGTTACCAGCCCCGGGCTCCCAAGCAACGATCCTTCCCCGCAGGGTACTTAACCCACCCAGGGATTCAAGCAGGGAGTTCGCCTTGTCCAACTCGCACAGGAGACTGGCATGAGATGTAGGGCTCATCTACTTGCGTTCACACTACGTGGCCCGGAGAAGTTCTCACGGAGCCGAATCCAGCACCCTTCCTCCACCACGTGTGTACACAAAGGAGCGCTGGGCAGTGGGTGTTCTCAGGCCAAGAGAGAAGCCCTTGTTCTGTGCTGCACCTGCTGGGTGGTTCAAAGGTTTTCTGACCTTCCTGCTCTGGAAGCTTTTCAGAGCTGAGGCTACGCCTGGGCTGCGAAAGCAGAGAGGCGTAGAGGCCTTTCACACTGAAGGCGTGGGCCTGTTTCCCATGGGGAAAGTGTACGTCGCCCAACCCCCACTCCCACCCCACCCCACCACACCCCACCACACTCCAACCCACCCCCAGCTGGAGGCGTGCGGGTTGACACCATTTTGTCCTGCCCATGGAAAATACAAAGAGGCGTACACGATTTGGGCTGTCTGGTGAGAGAATTTTGAATCGGCGGCACCCTGAGTACCTTTCCCGAAGTTTGCTTCCTAGCTGGTTAAACTCGGCATTCAGAGGCGAGATGAGAACAAACTTGCTCCGCGTGCGGCGAAGTGCCCTGATGCCCTGCCCTAAATGTTTGAGCTTCTGGCCAGCGTCAGGCAAGTACTTTGACACGTAGGAGTCTCACTTTTACTCCAAGCTGTCCCTGTTGGCTGAAGCAGTCGGCGTGTCTGTATCGCAGCCTGGGAGGCCGGGCGTTGGGGGAGTCTGCCAAGTGACTGGCCTCCATTTATAGCTAACTGAGAAACTGCGTCGAAGCTTTCGGGAGCCTCTTACAGGGAATGGTTGCAGTTCGGAATTGGAGACTGTGCTGGCAAACGTCAGCAGCTCCTCTCCCTCGGAGGGCTCTTGGTGTGCCGACTCCTAACAGCCAGCACGGTCCCCAGCTCGTGAACGGTCCCATTGCGAGCCGGTCTCGTCCGTGAAAGAGCCACGTGAGGCTGAGCTCCAAGAGTCGGGCTCCACACCTGGAGCCTTTGGGACAGGGCAGTCCTGAGCCGATGTGCCCACCAGGGGACGCGACCAAAGTTTACGTACCACAGGAAAGCGCATCAAGGCCTCGTGTTCTCTCCATGAAATGAACGTGAGCTTGAAGGGTGATGCGTCAGCGTGCACCGTGAACAGCTCGCTGGTACGCCTGTCTTTGCCCCCTCTCACGGTCTCACGCACCCGGGCTCAGTTCCGTGCAGGAATGCTGAGTGGGAGCGCCAGCCTCACTTCTGGACTCGAAAGCCTTCCACCCCCTAATGGCAGGTTGTGTGTGTCTCTCACGTGGGGGGAGGAATGAGGTCGCCCACAGAGGTTCTGCCATGAAAGATCTAAAGACGCACGCTGCTGAGGAGCTTGTTCCTCATGGAGCGTCCCCGAAGGCCAGAAGAATGCCGAAGGTCTCTTTCAAAGCTGCCGGACGCTCTGCCGTTCTAGGCCTGAGATAAGGACCTTGTGACGGCACTGTAACCCCGCGAGATTCAGGAGACATCGCCAGTGCGAGTGGCAATCCAGAAGGAAGAACCTTCAAGGCGGAGTGTCCTTTCCTGTACAAAACGGCGCCCAAGTGGCTGAGGCAGGGAGCATTTTCCTTCACAGAACCGGCATCCTCGTATGCCTGTGGGTTACTCTAAAGAAACGACACTGTGAGCAACCTCTTCGAAAAGGCCTTCGCAAGCGACTTGGAGACAACAGCAGCGCAGTGGAGGCACAGACCATTGTCCTAGAGAGCAGCACAGTGTCTCTAGCAGCGATCGCTTCCCAGAGGATACTTAAGCCACACCGAGATTCCAGCAGGGAGTTTTGCCTTATAGCAGTACAACTCACTCAAGAAAGAGGGATGAGGTGTAGGGCTAATCTACGTGCGCTCACGCTCTGTGTCCCCGAGAAGGTTTCACGGAGCAGAATGCATCACCGACCGCTACCACGTGTGTGCACCAAAGAAGCCCTGTGCCGTGGGTGTTCTCAGGCCGACAGCGAAGACCTAGGTGTGTGCTGCACCCGCGCCCGGTGGTTCACACGTTGCGTGACCCTGTGCCTTTTGAAGACGCTCAGAGCGGGTGGCACCTGCGTGCTGCGAGCGCAAGAGGTGTAGAGTGTAAAGGCCTTTCACACTGGAGGAAGGGCTTGCATCTCATGGAGAAAATGTGTACGTCGCCCGGGAGATGGAGGCGCGCTCTTGACACCATTTCCTCTGCCCGTTTAAAACACAAGTGTTTGTACTCGATCTGGGCTGCCTGGTGAAACGCTTGGCAGTCCGCATCACCCTGAGCACCTTTCCTGAAGTTTGATTCGTAGCTGGGTAAACTCGGGCTTCAGAGGCTTAGATGAGACCAAACGTGTTCAGCTTGTGGCGAAAGCCTTTGACCAGAGGCATATAAGCTTGTGCTTGGGGCGAGGGCTAGGCAAGAACGTTTACACACTGGGTTTTTATCTTTACCCTAAGCTGTCCCTTTTGGCTGCAGCAGACGGAGGGAACCCGCGGAGAGAGAACAGCTGCGAAGTGGATGCACACAACAGTCACCTCGATACCAGCCCCGGGCTCCCAAGCAACGATCCTTCCCCGCAGGGTACTTAACCCACCCAGGGATTCAAGCAGGGAGTTCGCCTTGTCCAACTCGCACAGGAGACTGGCATGAGATGTAGGGCTCATCTACTTGCGTTCACACTACGTGGCCCGGAGAAGTTCTCACGGAGCCAAATCCAGCACCCTTCCTCCACCACGTGTGTACACAAAGGAGCGCTGGGCAGTGGGTGTTCTCAGGCCAAGAGAGAAGCCCTTGTTCTGTGCTGCACCTGCTGGGTGGTTCAAAGGTTTTCTGACCTTCCTGCTCTGGAAGCTTTTCAGAGCTGAGGCTACGCCTGGGCTGCGAAAGCAGAGAGGCGTAGAGGCCTTTCACACTGAAGGCGTGGGCCTGTTTCCCATGGGGAAAGTGTACGTCGCCCAACCCCCACTCCCACCCCACCCCACCCCACCCCACCCCACTCCAACCCACCCCCAGCTGGAGGCGTGCGCGTTGACACCATTTTGTCCTGCCCATGGAAAATACAAAGAGGCGTACACGATTTGGGCTGTCTGGTGAAAGAATTTTGAATCGGCGGCACCCTGAGTACTTTTCCCGAAGTTTGCTTCCTAGCTGGTTAAACTCGGCATTCAGAGGCGAGATGAGAACAAACTTGCTCCGCGTGCGGCGAAGTGCCTTGATGCCCTGCCCTAAATATTTGAGCTTCTGGCCAGCGTCAGGCAAGTACTTTGACACGTAGGAGTCTCACTTTTACTCCAAGCTGTCCCTGTTGGCTGAAGCAGTCGGCGTGTCTGTATCGCAGCCTGGGAGGCCGGGCGTTGGGGGAGTCTGCCAAGTGACTGGCCTCCATTTATAGCTAACTGAGAAACTGCGTCGAAGCTTTCGGGAGCCTCTTACAGGGAATGGTTGCAGTTCGGAATTGGAGACTGTGCTGGCAAACGTCAGCAGCTCCTCTCCCTCGGAGGGCTCTTGGTGTGCCGACTCCTAACAGCCAGCACGGTCCCCAGCTCGTGAACGGTCCCATTGCGAGCCGGTCTCGTCCGTGAAAGAGCCACGTGAGGCTGAGCTCCAAGAGTCGGGCTCCACACCTGGAGCCTTTGGGACAGGGCAGTCCTGAGCCGATGTGCCCACCAGGGGACGCGACCAAAGTTTACGTACCACAGGAAAGCGCATCAAGGCCTCGTGTTCTCTCCATGAAATGAACGTGAGCTTGAAGGGTGATGCGTCAGCGTGCACCGTGAACAGCTCGCTGGTACGCCTGTCTTTGCCCCCTCTCACGGTCTCACGCACCCGGGCTCAGTTCCGTGCAGGAATGCTGAGTGGGAGCGACAGCCTCGCTTCTGGACTCGAAAGCCTTCCACCCCCTAATGGCAGGTTGTGTGTGTCTCTCACGTGGGGGGAGGAATGAGGTCGCCCACAGAGGTTCTGCCATGAAAGATCTAAAGACGCACGCTGCTGAGGAGCTTGTTCCTCATGGAGCGTCCCCGAAGGCCAGAAGAATGCCGAAGGTCTCTTTCAAAGCTGCCGGACGCTCTGCCGTTCTAGGCCTGAGATAAGGACCTTGTGACGGCACTGTAACCCCGCGAGATTCAGGAGACATCGCCAGTGCGAGTGGCAATCCGGAAGGAAGAACCTTCAAGGCGGAGTGTCCTTTCCTGTACAAAACGGCGCCCAAGTGGCTGAGGCAGGGAGCATTTTCCTTCACAGAACCGGCATCCTCGTATGCCTGTGGGTTACTCTAAAGAAACGACACTGTGAGCAACCTCTTCGAAAAGGCCTTCGCAAGCGACTTGGAGACAACAGCAGCGCAGTGGAGGCACAGACCATTGTCCTAGAGAGCAGCACAGTGTCTCTAGCAGCGATCGCTTCCCAGAGGATACTTAAGCCACACCGAGATTCCAGCAGGGAGTTTTGCCTTAGAGCAGTACAACTCACTCAAGAAAGAGGGATGAGGTGTAGGGCTAATCTACGTGCGCTCACGCTCTGTGTCCCCGAGAAGGTTTCACGGAGCAGAATGCATCACCGACCGCTACCACGTGTGTGCACCAAAGAAGCCCTGTGCCGTGGGTGTTCTCAGGCCGACAGCGAAGACCTAGGTGTGTGCTGCACCCGCGCCCGGTGGTTCACACGTTGCGTGACCCTGTGCCTTTCGAAGACGCTCAGAGCGGGTGGCACCTGCGTGCTGCGAGCGCAAGAGGTGTAGAGTGTAAAGGCCTTTCACACTGGAGGAAGGGCTTGCATCTCATGGAGAAAATGTGTACGTCGCCCGGGAGATGGAGGCGCGCTCTTGACACCATTTCCTCTGCCCGTTTCAAACACAAGTGTTTGTACTCGATCTGGGCTGCCTGGTGAAACGCTTGGCAGTCCGCATCACCCTGAGCACCTTTCCTGAAGTTTGATTCGTAGCTGGGTAAACTCGGGCTTCAGAGGCTTAGATGAGACCAAACGTGTTCAGCTTGTGGCGAAAGCCTTTGACCAGAGGCATATAAGCTTGTGCTTGGGGCGAGGGCTAGGCAAGAACGTTTACACACTGGGTTTTTATCTTTACCCTAAGCTGTCCCTTTTGGCTGCAGCAGGCGGAGAGAACCCGCGGAGAGAGAACATCTGCGAAGTGGATGCACGCAACAGTCACCTCGATACCAGCCCCGGGCTCCCAAGCAACGATCCTTCCCCGCAGGGTACTTAACCCACCCAGGGATTCAAGCAGGGAGTTCGCCTTGTCCAACTCGCACAGGAGACTGGCATGAGATGTAGGGCTCATCTACTTGCGTTCACACTACGTGGCCCGGAGAAGTTCTCACGGAGCCGAATCCAGCACCCTTCCTCCACCACGTGTGTACACAAAGGAGCGCTGGGCAGTGGGTGTTCTCAGGCCAAGAGAGAAGCCCTTGTTCTGTGCTGCACCTGCTGGGTGGTTCAAAGGTTTTCTGACCTTCCTGCTCTGGAAGCTTTTCAGAGCTGAGGCTACGCCTGGGCTGCGAAAGCAGAGAGGCGTAGAGGCCTTTCACACTGAAGGCGTGGGCCTGTTTCCCATGGGGAAAGTGTACGTCGCCCAACCCCCACTCCCACCCCACCCCACCCCACCCCACCCCACTCCAACCCACCCCCAGCTGGAGGCGTGCGGGTTGACACCATTTTGTCCTGCCCATGGAAAATACAAAGAGGCGTACACGATTTGGGCTGTCTGGTGAGAGAATTTTGAATCGGCGGCACCCTGAGTACCTTTCCCGAAGTTTGCTTCCTAGCTGGTTAAACTCGGCATTCAGAGGCGAGATGAGAACAAACTTGCTCCGCGTGCGGCGAAGTGCCCTGATGCCCTGCCCTAAATGTTTGAGCTTCTGGCCAGCGTCAGGCAAGTACTTTGACACGTAGGAGTCTCACTTTTACTCCAAGCTGTCCCTGTTGGCTGAAGCAGTCGGCGTGTCTGTATCGCAGCCTGGGAGGCCGGGCGTTGGGGGAGTCTGCCAAGTGACTGGCCTCCATTTATAGCTAACTGAGAAACTGCGTCGAAGCTTTCGGGAGCCTCTTACAGGGAATGGTTGCAGTTCGGAATTGGAGACTGTGCTGGCAAACGTCAGCAGCTCCTCTCCCTCGGAGGGCTCTTGGTGTGCCGACTCCTAACAGCCAGCACGGTCCCCAGCTCGTGAACGGTCCCATTGCGAGCCGGTCTCGTCCGTGAAAGAGCCACGTGAGGCTGAGCTCCAAGAGTCGGGCTCCACACCTGGAGCCTTTGGGACAGGGCAGTCCTGAGCCGATGTGCCCACCAGGGGACGCGACCAAAGTTTACGTACCACAGGAAAGCGCATCAAGGCCTCGTGTTCTCTCCATGAAATGAACGTGAGCTTGAAGGGTGATGCGTCAGCGTGCACCGTGAACAGCTCGCTGGTACGCCTGTCTCTGCCCCCTCTCACGGTCTCACGCACCCGGGCTCAGTTCCGTGCAGGAATGCTGAGTGGGAGCGCCAGCCTCGCTTCTGGACTCGAAAGCCTTCCACCCCCTAATGGCAGGTTGTGTGTGTCTCTCACGTGGGGGGAGGAATGAGGTCGCCCACAGAGGTTCTGCCATGAAAGATCTAAAGACGCACGCTGCTGAGGAGCTTGTTCCTCATGGAGCGTCCCCGAAGGCCAGAAGAATGCCGAAGGTCTCTTTCAAAGCTGCCGGACGCTCTGCCGTTCTAGGCCTGAGATAAGGACCTTGTGACGGCACTGTAACCCCGCGAGATTCAGGAGACATCGCCAGTGCGAGTGGCAATCCGGAAGGAAGAACCTTCAAGGCGGAGTGTCCTTTCCTGTACAAAACGGCGCCCAAGTGGCTGAGGCAGGGAGCATTTTCCTTCACAGAACCGGCATCCTCGTATGCCTGTGGGTTACTCTAAAGAAACGACACTGTGAGCAACCTCTTCGAAAAGGCCTTCGCAAGCGACTTGGAGACAACAGCAGCGCAGTGGAGGCACAGACCATTGTCCTAGAGAGCAGCACAGTGTCTCTAGCAGCGATCGCTTCCCGGAGGATACTTAAGCCACACCGAGATTCCAGCAGGGACTTTTGCCTTAGAGCAGTACAACTCACTCAAGAAAGAGGGATGAGGTGTAGGGCTAATCTACGTGCGCTCACGCTCTGTGTCCCCGAGAAGGTTTCACGGAGCAGAATGCATCACCGACCGCTACCACGTGTGTGCACCAAAGAAGCCCTGTGCCGTGGGTGTTCTCAGGCCGACAGCGAAGACCTAGGTGTGTGCTGCACCCGCGCCCGTCGGTTCACACGTTGCGTGACCCTGTGCCTTTTGAAGATGCTCAGAGCGGGTGGCACCTGCGTGCTGCGAGCGCAAGAGGTGTAGAGTGTAAAGGCCTTTCACACTGGAGGAAGGGCTTGCATCTCATGGAGAAAATGTGTACGTCGCCCGGGAGATGGAGGTGCGCTCTTGACACCATTTCCTCTGCCCGTTTAAAACACAAGTGTTTGTACTCGATCTGGGCTGCCTGGTGAAATGCTTGGCAGTCCGCATCACCCTGAGCACCTTTCCTGAAGTTTGATTCGTAGCTGGGTAAACTCGGGCTTCAGAGGCTTAGATGAGACCAAACGTGTTCAGCTTGTGGCGAAAGCCTTTGACCAGAGGCATATAAGCTTGTGCTTGGGGCGAGGGCTAGGCAAGAACGTTTACACACTGGGTTTTTATCTTTACCCTAAGCTGTCCCTTTTGGCTGCAGCAGGCGGAGAGAACCCGCGGAGAGAGAACATCTGCGAAGTGGATGCACACAACAGTCACCTCGATACCAGCCCCGGGCTCCCAAGCAACGATCCTTCCCCGCAGGGTACTTAACCCACCCAGGGATTCAAGCAGGGAGTTCGCCTTGTCCAACTCGCACAGGAGACTGGCATGAGATGTAGGGCTCATCTACTTGCGTTCACACTACGTGGCCCGGAGAAGTTCTCACGGAGCCGAATCCAGCACCCTTCCTCCACCACGTGTGTACACAAAGGAGCGCTGGGCAGTGGGTGTTCTCAGGCCAAGAGAGAAGCCCTTGTTCTGTGCTGCACCTGCTGGGTGGTTCAAAGGTTTTCTGACCTTCCTGCTCTGGAAGCTTTTCAGAGCTGAGGCTACGCCTGGGCTGCGAAAGCAGAGAGGCGTAGAGGCCTTTCACACTGAAGGCGTGGGCCTGTTTCCCATGGGGAAAGTGTACGTCGCCCAACCCCCACTCCCACCCCACCCCACCCCACCCCACCCCACTCCAACCCACCCCCAGCTGGAGGCGTGCGGGTTGACACCATTTTGTCCTGCCCATGGAAAATACAAAGAGGCGTACACGATTTGGGCTGTCTGGTGAGAGAATTTTGAATCGGCGGCACCCTGAGTACCTTTCCCGAAGATTGCTTCCTAGCTGGTTAAACTCGGCATTCAGAGGCGAGATGAGAACAAACTTGCTCCACGTGCGGCGAAGTGCCCTGATGCCCTGCCCTAAATGTTTGAGCTTCTGGCCAGCGTCAGGCAAGTACTTTGACACGTAGGAGTCTCACTTTTACTCCAAGCTGTCCCTGTTGGCTGAAGCAGTCGGCGTGTCTGTATCGCAGCCTGGGAGGCCGGGCTTTGGGGGAGTCTGCCAAGTGACTGGCCTCCATTTATAGCTAACTGAGAAACTGCGTTGAAGCTTTCGGGAGCCTCTTACAGGGAATGGTTGCAGTTGGGAATTGGAGACTGTGCTGGCAAACGTCAGCAGCTCCTCTCCCTCGGAGGGCTCTTGGTGTGCGGACTCCTAACAGCCAGCACGGTCCCCAGCTCGTGAACGGTCCCATTGCGAGCCGGTCTCGTCCGTGAAAGAGCCACGTGAGGCTGAGCTCCAAGAGTCGGGCTCCACACCTGGAGCCTTTGGGACAGGGCAGTCCTGAGCCGATGTGCCCACCAGGGGACGCGACCAAAGTTTACGTACCACAGGAAAGCGCATCAAGGCCTCGTGTTCTCTCCATGAAATGAACGTGAGCTTGAAGGGTGATGCGTCAGCGTGCACCGTGAACAGCTCGCTGGTACGCCTGTCTTTGCCCCCTCTCACGGTCTCACGCACCCGGGCTCAGTTCCGTGCAGGAATGCTGAGTGGGAGCGCCAGCCTCGCTTCTGGACTCGAAAGCCTTCCACCCCCTAATGGCAGGTTGTGTGTGTCTCTCACGTGGGGGGAGGAATGAGGTCGCCCACAGAGGTTCTGCCATGAAAGATCTAAAGACGCACGCTGCTGAGGAGCTTGTTCCTCATGGAGCGTCCCCGAAGGCCAGAAGAATGCCGAAGGTCTCTTTCAAAGCTGCCGGACGCTCTGCCATTCTAGGCCTGAGATAAGGACCTTGTGACGGCACTGTAACCCCGCGAGATTCAGGAGACATCGCCAGTGCGAGTGGCAATCCGGAAGGAAGAACCTTCAAGGCGGAGTGTCCTTTCCTGTACAAAACGGCGCCCAAGTGGCTGAGGCAGGGAGCATTTTCCTTCACAGAACCGGCATCCTCGTATGCCTGTGGGTTACTCTAAAGAAACGACACTGTGAGCAACCTCTTCGAAAAGGCCTTCGCAAGCAACTTGGAGACAACAGCAGCGCAGTGGAGGCACAGACCATTGTCCTAGAGAGCAGCACAGTGTCTCTAGCAGCGATCGCTTCCCGGAGGATACTTAAGCCACACCGAGATTCCAGCAGGGAGTTTTGCCTTATAGCAGTACAACTCACTCAAGAAAGAGGGATGAGGTGTAGGGCTAATCTACGTGCGCTCACGCTCTGTGTCCCCGAGAAGGTTTCACGGAGCAGAATGCATCACCGACCGCTACCACGTGTGTGCACCAAAGAAGCCCTGTGCCGTGGGTGTTCTCAGGCCGACAGCGAAGACCTAGGTGTGTGCTGCACCCGCGCCCGGTGGTTCACACGTTGCGTGACCCTGTGCCTTTCGAAGACGCTCAGAGCGGGTGGCACCTGCGTGCTGCGAGCGCAAGAGGTGTAGAGTGTAAAGGCCTTTCACACTGGAGGAAAGGCTTGCATCTCATGGAGAAAATGTGTACATCGCCCGGGAGATGGAGGCGCGCTCTTGACACCATTTCCTCTGCCCGTTTCAAACACAAGTGTTTGTACTCGATCTGGGCTGCCTGGTGAAACGCTTGGCAGTCCGCATCACCCTGAGCACCTTCCCTGAAGTTTGATTCGTAGCTGGGTAAACTCGGGCTTCAGAGGCTTAGATGAGACCAAACGTGTTCAGCTTGTGGCGAAAGCCTTTGACCAGAGGTGTATACGCTTGTGCTTGGGGTGAGGGCTAGACAAGAGCGTTTAACACTGGGTTTTTATCTTTACCCTAAGCTGTCCCTTTTGGCTGCAGCAGGCGGAGAGAACCCGTGGAGAGAGAACAGCTGCAAAGTGGATGCACAGAACAGTCACTTCGATACCAGCCCCGGGGTTCCAAGCAACGATCCTTCCCCAGAGAGTACTTAACCCACCCAGGGATTCAAGCAGGGAGTTCACCTTGTCCAACTCGCACAGGAGACTGGCATGAGATGTAGGGCTCATCTACTTGCGTTCACACTACGTGGCCTGGAGAAGTTCTCACGGAGCCGAATCCAGCACCCTTCCTCCACCACGGGTGTACACAAAGGAGCGCTGGGCATTGGGTGTTCTCAGGCCAAGAGAGAAGCCCTTGTTCTGTGCTGCACTGGCTGGGTGGTTCAGAGGTTTTCTGAACTTCCTGCTCTGGAAGCTTTTCAGAGCTGAGGCTACGCCTGGGCTGCGAAAGCAGAGAGGATAGAGGCCTTTCACACTGAAGGCTTGGGCCTGTTTCCCATGGAGAAAGTGTACGTCGCCCAACCCCCACCCCCACCCCACCCCAACCCAACCCACCCCACCCCAACCCACCCCCAGCTGGAGGCGTGTGGGTTGACACCATTTTGTCCTGCCCATGGAAAATACAAAGAGGCGTACACGATTTGGGCTGTCTGGTGAGAGAATTTTGAATCGGCGGCACCCTGAGTACCTTTCCCGAAGTTTGCTTCCTAGCTGGTTAAACTCGGCATTCAGAGGCGAGATGAGAACAAACTTGCTCCGCGTGCGGCAAAGTGCCTTGATGCCTTGCCCTAAATGTTTTTGCTTCTGGCCAGCCTCACGCATGTACTTTGACACGTAGGATTCTCACTTTTACTCCAAGCTGTCCCTGTCAGCTGAAGCAGTTGGCGTGTCTGTATCGCAGCCTGGGAGGCCGGGCATTGGGGGAGTCTGCCAAGTGACTGGCCTCCATTTATACCTAACTGAGAAATTGCGTCGAAGCTTTCGGGAGCCTCTTACAGGGAATGGTTGCAGTTCGGAATTTGAGAATGTACTGGCAAACATCAGCAGCTCCTCTCTCTCGGAGGGCTCTTGGTGTGCCGACTCCTAACAGCCAGCACGGTCCCCAGCTCGTGAACGGTCCCATTGCGAGCCGGTCTCGTCCGTGAAAGAGCCACGTGAGGCTGAGCTCCAAGAGTCGGGCTCCACACCTGGAGCCTTTGGGACAGGGCAGTCCTGAGCCGATGTGACCACCAGGGGACGCGACCAAAGTTTACGTACCACAGGAAAGCGCATCAAGGCCTCGTGTTCTCTCCATGAAATGAACGTGAGTTTGAAGGGTGATGCGTCAGCGTGCACCGTGAACAGCTCGCTGGTACGCCTGTCTTTGCCCCCTCTCACGGTCTCACGCACCCGGGCTCAGTTCCGTGCAGGAATGCTGAGTGGGAGCGCCAGCCTCGCTTCTGGACTCGAAAGCCTTCCACACCCTAATGGCAGGTTGTGTGTGTCTCTCACGTGGGGGGAGGAATGAGGTCGCCCACAGAGGTTCTGCCATGAAAGATCTAAAGACGCACGCTGCTGAGGAGCTTGTTCCTCATGGAGCGTCCCCGAAGGCCAGAAGAATGCCGAAGGTCTCTTTCAAAGCTGCCGGACGCTCTGCCGTTCTAGGCCTGAGATAAGGACCTTGTGACGGCACTGTAACCCCGCGAGATTCAGGAGACATCGCCAGTGCGAGTGGCAATCCGGAAGGAAGAACCTTCAAGGCGGAGTGTCCTTTCCTGTACAAAACGGCGCCCAAGTGGCTGAGGCAGGGAGCATTTTCCTTCACAGAACCGGCATCCTCGTATGCCTGTGGGTTACTCTAAAGAAACGACACTGTGAGCAACCTCTTCGAAAAGGCCTTCGCAAGCAACTTGGAGACAACAGCAGCGCAGTGGAGGCACAGACCATTGTCCTAGAGAGCAGCACAGTGTCTCTAGCAGCGATCGCTTCCCGGAGGATACTTAAGCCACACCGAGATTCCAGCAGGGAGTTTTGCCTTATAGCAGTACAACTCACTCAAGAAAGAGGGATGAGGTGTAGGGCTAATCTACGTGCGCTCACGCTCTGTGTCCCCGAGAAGGTTTCACGGAGCAGAATGCATCACCGACCGCTACCACGTGTGTGCACCAAAGAAGCCCTGTGCCGTGGGTGTTCTCAGGCCGACAGCGAAGACCTAGGTGTGTGCTGCACCCGCGCCCGGTGGTTCACACGTTGCGTGACCCTGTGCCTTTCGAAGACGCTCAGAGCGGGTGGCACCTGCGTGCTGCGAGCGCAAGAGGTGTAGAGTGTAAAGGCCTTTCACACTGGAGGAAAGGCTTGCATCTCATGGAGAAAATGTGTACATCGCCCGGGAGATGGAGGCGCGCTCTTGACACCATTTCCTCTGCCCGTTTCAAACACAAGTGTTTGTACTCGATCTGGGCTGCCTGGTGAAACGCTTGGCAGTCCGCATCACCCTGAGCACCTTCCCTGAAGTTTGATTCGTAGCTGGGTAAACTCGGGCTTCAGAGGCTTAGATGAGACCAAACGTGTTCAGCTTGTGGCGAAAGCCTTTGACCAGAGGTGTATACGCTTGTGCTTGGGGTGAGGGCTAGACAAGAGCGTTTAACACTGGGTTTTTATCTTTACCCTAAGCTGTCCCTTTTGGCTGCAGCAGGCGGAGAGAACCCGTGGAGAGAGAACAGCTGCAAAGTGGATGCACAGAACAGTCACTTCGATACAAGCCCCGGGGTTCCAAGCAACGATCCTTCCCCAGAGAGTACTTAACCCACCCAGGGATTCAAGCAGGGAGTTCACCTTGTCCAACTCGCACAGGAGACTGGCATGAGATGTAGGGCTCATCTACTTGCGTTCACACTACGTGGCCTGGAGAAGTTCTCACGGAGCCGAATCCAGCACCCTTCCTCCACCACGGGTGTACACAAAGGAGCGCTG
The DNA here is from genome assembly GCF_937001465.1 of Orcinus orca. Lineage (NCBI taxonomy): Eukaryota > Metazoa > Chordata > Mammalia > Artiodactyla > Delphinidae > Orcinus > Orcinus orca. The sequence goes on along the minus strand of NW_026044055.1, from coordinate 6,535 downwards.
GGCATTGGGTGTTCTCAGGCCAAGAGAGAAGCCCTTGTTCTGTGCTGCACTGGCTGGGTGGTTCAGAGGTTTTCTGAACTTCCTGCTCTGGAAGCTTTTCAGAGCTGAGGCTACGCCTGGGCTGCGAAAGCAGAGAGGATAGAGGCCTTTCACACTGAAGGCTTGGGCCTGTTTCCCATGGAGAAAGTGTACGTCGCCCAACCCCCACCCCCACCCCACCCCAACCCAACCCACCCCACCCCAACCCACCCCCAGCTGGAGGCGTGTGGGTTGACACCATTTTGTCCTGCCCATGGAAAATACAAAGAGGCGTACACGATTTGGGCTGTCTGGTGAGAGAATTTTGAATCGGCGGCACCCTGAGTACCTTTCCCGAAGTTTGCTTCCTAGCTGGTTAAACTCGGCATTCAGAGGCGAGATGAGAACAAACTTGCTCCGCGTGCGGCAAAGTGCCTTGATGCCTTGCCCTAAATGTTTTTGCTTCTGGCCAGCCTCACGCATGTACTTTGACACGTAGGATTCTCACTTTTACTCCAAGCTGTCCCTGTCAGCTGAAGCAGTTGGCGTGTCTGTATCGCAGCCTGGGAGGCCGGGCATTGGGGGAGTCTGCCAAGTGACTGGCCTCCATTTATACCTAACTGAGAAATTGCGTCGAAGCTTTCGGGAGCCTCTTACAGGGAATGGTTGCAGTTCGGAATTTGAGAATGTACTGGCAAACATCAGCAGCTCCTCTCTCTCGGAGGGCTCTTGGTGTGCCGACTCCTAACAGCCAGCACGGTCCCCAGCTCGTGAACGGACCCATTGCGAGCCGGTCTCGTCCGTGAAAGAGCCACGTGAGGCTGAGCTCCAACAGTCGGGCTCCACACCTGGAGCCTTTGGGACAGGGCAGTCCTGAGCCGATGTGCCCACCATGGGACGCGACCAAAGTTTACGTACCGCAGGAAAGCGCATCAAGGCCTCGTGTTCTCTCCATGAAATGAACGTGAGCTTGAAGGTTGATGCGTCAGCGTGCACCGTGAACAGCTCGCTGGTACGCCTGTCTTTGCCTCCTCTCACGGTCTCACGCACCAGGGCTCAGTTCCGGGCAGGAATGCTGAGTGGGAGCACCAGCCTCGCTTCTGGACTCTAAAGCCTTCCACCCCCTAATGGCAGGTTGTGTGTGTCTCTCACGTACGGGGAGGAATGAGGTCGCCCACAGAGGTTCTGCCATGAAAGATCTAAAGACGCACGCTGCTGAGGAGCTTGTTCCACATGGAGCGTCCCCGAAGGCCAGAAGAATGCTGAAGGTCTCTTTCAAAGCTGCCGGACGCTCTGCCGTTCTAGGCCTGAGATAAGGACCTTGTGACGGCACTGTAACCCCACGAGATTCAGGAGACATCGCCAGTGCGAGTGGCAATCCGGAAGGAAGAACCTTCAAGGCGGAGTGTCCTTTCCTGTACAAAATGGCGCCCAAGTGGCTGAGGCAGGGAGCATTTTCCTTCACAGAACCGGCATCCTCGTATGCCTGTGGGTTACTCTAAAGAAACGACACTGTGAGCAACCTCTTCGAAAAGGCCTTCGCAAGCGACTTGGAGACAACAGCAGTGCAGTGGAGGCACAGACCATTGTCCTAGAGAGCAGCACAGTGTCTCTAGCAGCGATCGCTTCCCGGAGGATACTTAAGCCACACCGAGATTCCAGCAGGGAGTTTTGCCTTAGAGCAGTACAACTCACTCAAGAAAGAGGGATGAGGTGTAGGGCTAATCTACGTGCGCTCACACTCTGTGTCCCCGAGAAGGTTTCACGGAGCAGAATGCATCACCGACCGCTACCACGTGTGTGCACCAAAGAAGCCCTGTGCCGTGGGTGTTCTCAGGCCGACAGCGAAGACCTAGGTGTGTGCTGCACCCGCGCCCGGTGGTTCACACGTTGTGTGACCCTGTGCCTTTTGAAGATGCTCAGAGCGGGTGGCACCTGAGTGCTGCGAGCGCAAGAGGTGTAGAGTGTGAAGGCCTTTCACACTGGAGGAAAGGCTTGCATCTCATGGAGAAAACGTGTACATCGCCCGGGAGATGGACGCGCGCTCTTGACACCATTTCCTCTGCCCGTTTCAAACAGAAGTGTGTGTACTCGATCTGGGCTGCCTGGTGAAACGCTTGGCAGTCCGCATCACCCTGAGCACCTTTCCTGAAGTTTGATTCGTAGCTGGGTAAACTCGGGCTTCAGAGGCTTAGATGAGACCAAACGTGTTCAGCTTGTGGCGAAAGGCTTTGAACAGGGGCATATACGCTTGTGCTTGGGTCGAGGGCTAGGCAAGAACGTTTACATACTGGGTTTTTATCTTTACCCTAAGCTGTCCCTTTTGGCTGCAGCAGGCGGAGAGAACCCGCGGAGAGAGAACAGCTGCGAAGTGGATGCACAGAACAGTCCCCTCGATACCAGCCCCGGGGTCCCAAGCAACGATCCTTCCCCGGAGGGTACTTAGCCCACCCCGGGATTCAAGCAGGGAGTTCGCCTTGTCCAACTCGCACAGGAGACTGGCATGAGATGTAGGGCTCATCTACTTGCGCTCACACTACATGGCCCGGAGAAGTTCTCACGGAGCCGAATCCAGCACCCTTCCTCCACCACGTGTGTACACAAAGGAGCGCTGGGCAGTGGGTGTTCTCAGGCCAAGAGAGAAGCCCTTGTTCTGTGCTGCATCTGCTGGGTGGTTCAAAGGTTTTCTGACCTTCCTGCTCTGGAAGATTTTCAGAGCTGAGGCTACGCCTGGGCTGCGAAAGCAGAGAGGCGTAGAGGCTTTTCACACTGAAGGCGTGGGCCTGTTTCCCATGGAGAAAGTGTACGTCGCCCAACCCCCACCCCCACCCCACCCCAACCCAACCCACCCCACCCCAACCCACCCCCAGCTGGAGGCGTGTGGGTTGACACCATTTTGTCCTGCCCATGGAAAATACAAAGAGGCGTACACGATTTGGGCTGTCTGGTGAGAGAATTTTGAATCGGCGGCACCCTGAGTACCTTTCCCGAAGTTTGCTTCCTAGCTGGTTAAACTCGGCATTCAGAGGCGAGACGAGAACAAACTTGCTCCGCGTGCGGCAAAGTGCCTTGATGCCTTGCCCTAAATGTTTTTGCTTCTGGCCAGCCTCACACATGTACTTTGACACGTAGGATTCTCACTTTTACTCCAAGCTGTCCCTGTCAGCTGAAGCAGTTGGCGTGTCTGTATCGCAGCCTGGGAGGCCGGGCATTGGGGGAGTCTGCCAAGTGACTGGCCTCCATTTATACCTAACTGAGAAACTGCGTCGAAGCTTTCGGGAGCCTCTTACAGGGAATGGTTGCAGTTCGGAATTTGAGAATGTGCTGGCAAACATCAGCAGCTCCTCTCTCTCGGAGGGCTCTTGGTGTGCCGACTCCTAACAGCCAGCACGGTCCCCAGCTCGTGAACGGACCCATTGCGAGCCGGTCTCGTCCGTGAAAGAGCCACGTGAGGCTGAGCTCCAACAGTCGGGCTCCACACCTGGAGCCTTTGGGACAGGGCAGTCCTGAGCCGATGTGCCCACCATGGGACGCGACCAAAGTTTACGTACCACAGGAAAGCGCATCAAGGCCTCGTGTTCTCTCCATGAAATGAACGTGAGCTTGAAGGTTGATGCGTCAGCGTGCACCGTGAACAGCTCGCTGGTACGCCTGTCTTTGCCCCCTCTCACGGTCTCACGCACCCGGGCTCAGTTCCGGGCAGGAATGCTGAATGGGAGCGCCAGCCTCGCTTCTGGAATCTAAAGCCTTCCACTCCCTAATGGCAGGTTGTGAGTGTCTCTCACGTGGGGGCAGGAAAGATGTCGCCCACAGAGGTTCTGCCATGAAAGATCTAAAGACGCACGCTGCTGAGGAGCTTGTTCCTCATGGAGCGTCCCCGAAGGCCAGAAGAATGCCGAAGGTCTCTTTCAAAGCTGCCAGACGCTCTGCCGTTCTAGGCCTGAGATAAAGACCTTGTGACGGCACTGTAACCCCGCGAGATTCAGGAGACATCGCCAGTGCGAGTGGCAATCCGGAAGGAAGAACCTCCAAGGCGGAGTGTCCTTTCCAGTACAAAAAGGCGCCCAAGTGGCTGAGGCAGGGAGCATTTTCCTTCACAGAACCGGCATCCTCGTATGCCTGTGGGTTACTCTAAAGAAACGACACTGTGAGCAACCTCTTCGAAAAGGCCTTCACAAGCGACTTGGAGACAACAGCAGCGCAGTGGAGGCACAGACCATTATCCTAGAGAGCAGCACAGTGTCTCTAGCAGCGATCGCTTCCCGGAGGATACTTAAGCCACACCGAGATTCCAGCAGGGAGTTTTGCCTTATAGCAGTACAACTCACTCAATAAAGAGGGATGAGGTGTAGGGCTAATCTACGTGCGCTCACGCTCTGTGTCCCCGAGAAGGTTTCACGGAGTAGAATGCATCACCGACCGCTACCACGTGTGTGCACCAAAGAAGCCCTGTGCCGTGGGTGTTCTCAGGCAGACAGCGAAGACCTAGGTGTGTGCTGCACCCGCGCTCGGTGGTTCACACGTTGCGTGACCCTGTGCCTTTGGAAGATGTTCATAGCGGGTGGCACCTGCGTGCTGCGAGCGCAAGAGGTGTAGAGTGTAGAGGCCTTTCACACTGGAGGAAGGGCTTGCATCTCATGGAGAAAACATGTACGTCGTCCGGGAGATGGAGGCGCGCTCTTGACACCATTTCCTCTGCCCGATTAAAACACAAGTGTTTGTACTCGATCTGGGCTGCCTGGTGAAACGCTTGGCAGTCCGCATCACCCTGAGCACCTTTCCTGAAGTTTGATTCGTAGCTGGGTAAACTCGGGCTTCAGAGGCTTAGATGAGACCAAACGTGTTCAGCTTGTGGCGAAAGCCTTTGACCAGAGGCATATATGCTTGTGCTTGGGGCGAGGGCTAGGCAAGAACGTTTACACCCTGGGTTTTTATCTTTACCCTAAGCTGTCCCTTTTGGCTGCAGCAGGCGGAGAGAACCCGCGGAGAGAGAACAGCTGCGAAGTGGATGCACAGGACAGTCACCTCGATACAAGCCCCGGGCTCCCAAGCAACGATCCTTCCCCGGAGGGTACTTAACCCACCCCGGAATTCAAGCAGGGAGTTCGCCTTGTCCAACTCGCACAGGAGACTGGCATGAGATGTAGGGCTCATCTACTTGCGTTCACACTACGTGGCTCAGAGAAGTTCTCACGGAGCCGAATCCAGCACCCTTCCTCCACCACGTGTGTACACAAAGGAGCGCTGGGCAGTGGGTGTTCTCAAGACCAAGAGAGAAGCCCTTGTTCTGTGCTGCACCTGCTGGGTGATTCAAAGGTTTTCTGACCTTCCTGCTCTGGAAGCTTTTCAGAGCTGAGGCTACGCCTGGGCTGCGAAAGCAGAGAGGCGTAGAGGCCTTTCACACTGAAGGCGTGGGCCTGTTTCCCATGGAGAATGTGTACGTCACCCAACCCCCAACCCCACCCCACCCCACCCCACCCCAACCCACCCCAACCCACCCCCGGCTGGAGGCGTGCGCGTTGACACCATTTTGTCCTGCCCATGGAAAATACAAAGAGGCGTACACGATTTGGGCTGTCTGGTGAGAGAATTTTGAATCGGCGGCACCCTGAGTACCTTTCCCGAAGTTTGCTTCCTAGCTGGTTAAACTCGGCATTCAGAGGCGAGATGAGAACAAACTTGCTCCGCGTGCGGCGAAGTTCCCTGATGCCCTGCCCTAAATGTTTGAGCTTCTGGCCAGCGTTACGCAAGTACTTTGACACGTAGGAGTCTCACTTTTACTCCAAGCTGTCCCTGTTGGCTGAAGCAGTCAGCGTGTCTGTATCGCAGCCTGGGAGGCCGGGCGTTGGGGGAGTCTGCTAAGTGACTGGCCTCCATTTATAGCTAACTGAGAAACTGCGTCGAAGCTTTCGGGAGCCTCTTACAGGGAATGGTTGCAGTTCGGAATTGGAGACTGTGCTGGCAAACGTCAGCAGCTCCTCTCCCTCGGAGGGCTCTTGGTGTGCCGACTCCTAACAGCCAGCACGGTCCCCAGCTCGTGAACGGTCCCATTGCGAGCCGGTCTCGTCCGTGAAAGAGCCACGTGAGGCTGAGCTCCAAGAGTCGGGCTCCACACCTGGAGCCTTTGGGACAGGGCAGTCCTGAGCCGATGTGCCCACCAGGGGACGCGACCAAAGTTTACGTACCACAGGAAAGCGCATCAAGGCCTCGTTTTCTCTCCATGAAATGAACGGGAGCTTGAAGGGTGATGCGTCAGCGTGCACCGTGAACAGCTCGCTGGTACGACTGTCTTTGCCCCCTCTCAGGGTCTCACGCACCCGGGCTCAGTTCCGGGCAGGAATGCTGAGTGGGAGCGCCAGCCTCGCTTCTGGACTCTAAAACCTTCCACCCCCTAATGGCAGGTTGTGTGTGTCTCTCACGTGGGAGGAGGAATGAGGTCGCCCACAGAGGTTCTGCCATGAAAGATCTAAAGACGCACGCTGCTGAGGAGCTTGTTCCTCATGGAGCGTCCCCGAAG
>NW_026044054.1:0-51623 GCF_937001465.1 Orcinus orca | reverse complement strand
TATCTTAAAACCTATGGATTGCTATGTCTCTGAAAGTGAATCAATCGTGAGTACATGGGCATAAACGCAGCAGTGATAGGATTGGAGAGTTTTGGTGAGCAAATGAAGACCCTTTGAAGTCATATTGCATGGTACCCATTCCACGGGTCTCAACTCTCCAGGTTTAAGGGATTCTTCCTTCAGCTAAAACATGCATGTGGAACCCAGAGTATGATCAACCATGTGATCGGGAGACGTGTTGAAATATGTCTCAGTTCTCGTCCCCTGGTACTCGGGTGCAACATTCCAGATGCTTTACTAACACTCTCCCGACTTGGAGAGTCAGTGCCTTTAACCTCCTGTTTGGCCCAGTTTGCAAATTCCGCGGAAGATGAACAGGAATAGGGAGAACCAATGAGAGACTAGCTGGAGGTGTCTGGACGGGCAAATTTAACTCTCATTTCCCACCAGGAAGAGGAATTAACCAAAGGCACAGCGTGCCGTGCCGGAACCAGATTAGGGCCTGAAGCAATCCTGCGGTGTTGCGGCCAGCTCACAAGAAAGCTAGTTGAAGAAAGGAGCTCAGGGGCACTGTAATTCACAAACCTGCAGAGTTATAAATGACAGCTATCATCCAAAAATATACTGAAGTAAGGCTGCCAAGAGGACTTGAAAGCGGGGCAGAATTGCAGGAAACCGATTTCAGGAGGTAGACTGGAATTGCATTTAAAATATAGGAAAAGAGGCAGAACGTTGACAATGATGCACTTGGCCAAAAAGGGCATATGCGTTTTTTCCTGAATATATTCAGGAAAAAGCGCATACGAACTTTTTGGCCAACCAAGCAAGCTTGCAAAGGAAATCTGCACTACAATGAAGTCTCACTTACCCCTGGTCAAGAGGGCCATCTGAAAAAAGTGTAAAATCCAGAAAGGCAAGACAGGCCATGGAGAACTGGGAGCCTTGTTATGCTGATGGGCGGGATGTAAATTGCCAACAGCCACTCGGGAGAAGTGTATGGTGTTTCCTGAAACATCTAAAAAACAAAGCAACAGAGCCTAGGGCACTTCCACTTATGGTCCTATAGCTTAGGGAAATTAAAATCAAAAAGACACAGCCACCCCAAAGTTTGGGATGGCTCTGTTTACAAGAAACTCGTTTACGGTACAAGTTCAATATCGCATAAAGCGAAAAATGGATAAAGAAGTTGTGGTACTTACGTACAATGCAATATCACTCAGCAATGACATCTATGTCATCAGGCCCATAGCAGCATAATGAGTGGATTCAGGTATGATGATTCTAACTGAAATAAGTCACACAGAAAAAGAAACATCATAAGATATCACTAATACACGGAATGTAAACTTGGCTACACAGGAACTGAATTTCAAAACAGAACATGGTCCCAAATTTAGAAAATCAACTTATGCTTGCTTAAGGGGAAAGGTGAGTTGGGGTGCTGCATAAAACCAGAGATTGAAATGAGCACAAATAAAGTTCCTTAAGCCAAATATGTAATAGACAAGAGCTACTCCTTGCTCAACGAAATGGACTCAACACCCCATATTAAACGCCTAAGAATGTACCTGACTAGTAATATCTTAAAATCTATGGATTGCTATGTCTCCGAAAGAGAATCAAGCATGTGTAGAGGGGCATAAACGCAGCAGTGATAGGATTGGAGAGGTTCAGTGAGCAAACGAAGACCCTTTGAAGTCATATTGAATGGTACCCTATCCACGGGTCTCAACTCTCCAGGTTTAAGGGATTCTTCCTTCAGCTAAAACATGCATGTGGAACCCAGAGTATGATCAACAGTGTGATCGGGAGACGTGTTCAAATATGTCTCAGTTTTCCTCCCCTGGTAAACGGGTGCAACATTCCAGATGCTTTACTAACACTCTCCCGACTTGGAGAGTCAGTGCCTTTAACCTCCTGTTTGGCCCAGTTTGCAAATTCCACGGAAGATGAACAGGAATAGGGAGAACCAATGAGAGACTAGCTGGAGGTGTCTGGACGGGAAGATTTAACTCTCATTTCCCACCAGGAAGAGGAATTAACCAAAGGCTCAGCGTGCCATGCCGGAACCAGATTAGGGCCTGAAGCAATCCTGCGGTGTTGCGGCCAGCTCACAAGAAAGTGAGTTGAAGAAAGGAGCTCAGGGACACTGTAATTCACAAACCTGCAGAGTTATAAATGACAGCTATCATCCAAAAATATACTGAAGTAAGGATGCCAAGAGGACTTGAAAGCCGGGTAGAATTGCAGGAAACCGATTTCAGGAGGTAGACTGGAATTGCATTTAAAGCATAGGAAAAGAGGCAGAACGTGCACAATGATGCACTTGGCCAAAAAGGGCGTATGCGTTTTTTCCTGAATATATTCAGGAAAAAACGCATACGCCCTTTTTGGCCAACCAAGCAAGCTTGCAAAGGAAATCTGCACTACAATGAAGTCTCACTTCCCCCCCGTCAAAAGGGCCATCTGAAAAAAGTGTAAAATCCAGAAAGGCAGGACAGGCCATGGAGAACTGGGAGCCTTGTTATGCTGATGGGCGGGATGTAAATTGCCAACAGCCACTCGGGAGAAGTGTATGGTGTTTCCTGAAACATCTAAAAAACAAAGCAACAGAGCCTAGGGCACTTCCACTTATGGTCCTATAGCTTAGGGAAATTAAAATCAAAAAGACACAGCCACCCCAAAGTTTGGGATGGCTCTGTTTACAAGAAACTCGTTTACGGTACAAGTTCAATATCGCATAAAGCGAAAAATGGATAAAGAAGTTGTGGTACTTACGTACAATGCAATATCACTCAGCAATGACATCTATGTCATCAGGCCCATAGCAGCATAATGAGTGGATTCAGGTATGATGATTCTAACTGAAATAAGTCACACAGAAAAAGAAACATCATAAGATATCACTAATACACGGAATGTAAACTTGGCTACACAGGAACTGAATTTCAAAACAGAACATGGTCCCAAATTTAGAAAATCAACTTATGCTTGCTTAAGGGGAAAGGTGAGTTGGGGTGCTGCATAAAACCAGAGATTGAAATGAGCACAAATAAAGTTCCTTAAGCCAAATACGTAATAGACAAGAGCTACTCCTTGCTCAACGAAATGGACTCAACACCCCATATTAAACGCCTAAGAATGTACCTGACTAGTAATATCTTAAAATCTATGGATTGCTATGTCTCCGAAAGAGAATCAAGCATGTGTAGAGGGGCATAAACGCAGCAGTGATAGGATTGGAGAGGTTCAGTGAGCAAACGAAGACCCTTTGAAGTCATATTGAATGGTACCCATTCCACGGGTCTCAACTCTCCAGGTTTAAGGGATTCTTCCTTCAGCTAAAACATGCATGTGGAACCCAGAGTATGATCAACAGTGTGATCGGGAGACGTGTTCAAATATGTCTCAGTTTTCCTCCCCTGGTAAACGGGTGCAACATTCCAGATGCTTTACTAACACTCTCCCGACTTGGAGAGTCAGTGCCTTTAACCTCCTGTTTGGCCCAGTTTGCAAATTCCACGGAAGATGAACAGGAATAGGGAGAACCAATGAGAGACTAGCTGGAGGTGTCTGGACGGGAAGATTTAACTCTCATTTCCCACCAGGAAGAGGAATTAACCAAAGGCTCAGCGTGCCATGCCGGAACAAGATTAGGGCCTGAAGCAATCCTGCGGTGTTGCGGCCAGCTCACAAGAAAGCGAGTTGAAGAAAGGAGCTCAGGGGCACTGTAATTCACAAACCTGCAGAGTTATAAATGACAGCTATCATCCAAAAATATACTGAAGTAAGGCTGCCAAGAGGACTTGAAAGCCGGGTAGAATTGCAGGAAACCGATTTCAGGAGGTAGACTGGAATTGCATTTAAAGCATAGGAAAAGAGGCAGAACGTCCACAATGATGTACTTGGCCAAAAAGGGCGTATGCGGTTTTTCCTGAATATATTCAGGAAAAAACGCATACGCCCTTTTTGGCCAACCAAGCAGGCTTGCAAAGGAAATCTGCACTACAATGAAGTCTCACTTCCCCCCGGTCACAAGGGCCATCTGAAAAAAGTGTAAAATCCAGAAAGGCAGGACAGGCCATGGAGAACTGGGAGCCTTGTTATGCTGATGGGCGGGATGTAAATTGCCAACAGCCACTCGGGAGAAGTGTATGGTGTTTCCTGAAACATCTAAAAAACAAAGCAACAGAGCCTAGGGCACTTCCACTTATGGTCCTATAGCTTAGGGAAATTAAAATCAAAAAGACACAGCCACCCCAAAGTTTGGGATGGCTCTGTTTACAAGAAACTCGTTTACGGTACAAGTTCAATATCGCATAAAGCGAAAAATGGATAAAGAAGTTGTGGTACTTACGTACAATGCAATATCACTCAGCAATGACATCTATGTCATCAGGCCCATAGCAGCATAATGAGTGGATTCAGGTATGATGATTCTAACTGAAATAAGTCACACAGAAAAAGAAACATCATAAGATATCACTAATACACGGAATGTAAACTTGGCTACACAGGAACTGAATTTCAAAACAGAACATGGTCCCAAATTTAGAAAATCAACTTATGCTTGCTTAAGGGGAAAGGTGAGTTGGGGTGCTGCATAAAACCAGAGATTGAAATGAGCACAAATAAAGTTCCTTAAGCCAAATATGTAATAGACAAGAGCTACTCCTTGCTCAACGAAATGGACTCAACACCCCATATTAAACGCCTAAGAATGTACCTGACTAGTAATATCTTAAAATCTATGGATTGCTATGTCTCCGAAAGAGAATCAAGCATGTGTAGAGGGGCATAAACGCAGCAGTGATAGGATTGGAGAGGTTCAGTGAGCAAACGAAGACCCTTTGAAGTCATATTGAATGGTACCCTATCCACGGGTCTCAACTCTCCAGGTTTAAGGGATTCTTCCTTCAGCTAAAACATGCATGTGGAACCCAGAGTATGATCAACAGTGTGATCGGGAGACGTGTTCAAATATGTCTCAGTTTTCCTCCCCTGGTAAACGGGTGCAACATTCCAGATGCTTTACTAACACTCTCCCGACTTGGAGAGTCAGTGCCTTTAACCTCCTGTTTGGCCCAGTTTGCAAATTCCACGGAAGATGAACAGGAATAGGGAGAACCAATGAGAGACTAGCTGGAGGTGTCTGGACGGGAAGATTTAACTCTCATTTCCCACCAGGAAGAGGAATTAACCAAAGGCTCAGCGTGCCATGCCGGAACCAGATTAGGGCCTGAAGCAATCCTGCGGTGTTGCGGCCAGCTCACAAGAAAGCGAGTTGAAGAAAGGAGCTCAGGGGCACTGTAATTCACAAACCTGCAGAGTTATAAATGACAGCTATCATCCAAAAATATACTGAAGTAAGGCTGCCAAGAGGACTTGAAAGCCGGGTAGAATTGCAGGAAACCGATTTCAGGAGGTAGACTGGAATTGCATTTAAAGCATAGGAAAAGAGGCAGAACGTGCACAATGATGCACTTGGCCAAAAAGGGCGTATGCGTTTTTTCCTGAATATATTCAGGAAAAAACGCATACGCCCTTTTTGGCCAACCAAGCAAGCTTGCAAAGGAAATCTGCACTACAATGAAGTCTCACTTCCCCCCCATCAAAAGGGCCATCTGAAAAAAGTGTAAAATCCAGAAAGGCAGGACAGGCCATGGAGAACTGGGAGCCTTGTTATGCTGATGGGCGGGATGTAAATTGCCAACAGCCACTCGGGAGAAGTGTATGGTGTTTCCTGAAACATCTAAAAAACAAAGCAACAGAGCCTAGGGCACTTCCACTTATGGTCCTATAGCTTAGGGAAATTAAAATCAAAAAGACACAGCCACCCCAAAGTTTGGGATGGCTCTGTTTACAAGAAACTCGTTTACGGTACAAGTTCAATATCGCATAAAGCGAAAAATGGATAAAGAAGTTGTGGTACTTACGTACAATGCAATATCACTCAGCAATGACATCTATGTCATCAGGCCCATAGCAGCATAATGAGTGGATTCAGGTATGATGATTCTAACTGAAATAAGTCACACAGAAAAAGAAACATCATAAGATATCACTAATACACGGAATGTAAACTTGGCTACACAGGAACTGAATTTCAAAACAGAACATGGTCCCAAATTTAGAAAATCAACTTATGCTTGCTTAAGGGGAAAGGAGAGTTGGGGTGCTGCATAAAACCAGAGATTGAAATGAGCACAGATAAAGTTCCTTAAGCCAAATATGTAATAGACAAGAGCTACTCCTTGCTCAACGAAATGGACTCAACACCCCATATTAAACGCCTAAGAATGTATCTGACTAGTAAGTATCTTAAAACCTATGGATTGCTATGTCTCTGAAAGTGAATCAATCGTGAGTACATGGGCATAAACGCAGCAGTGATAGGATTGGAGAGTTTTGGTGAGCAAATGAAGACCCTTTGAAGTCATATTGCATGGTACCCATTCCACGGGTCTCAACTCTCCAGGTTTAAGGGATTCTTCCTTCAGCTAAAACATGCATGTGGAACCCAGAGTATGATCAACCATGTGATCGGGAGACGTGTTGAAATATGTCTCAGTTCTCGTCCCCTGGTACTCGGGTGCAACATTCCAGATGCTTTACTAACACTCTCCTGAGTTGGAGAGTCAGTGCCTTTAACCTCCTGTTTGGCCCAGTTTGCAAATTCCGCGGAAGATGAACAGGAATAGGGAGAACCAATGAGAGACTAGCTGGAGGTGTCTGGACGGGCAAATTTAACTCTCATTTCCCACCAGGAAGAGGAATTAACCAAAGGCACAGCATGCCGTGCCGGAACCAGATTAGGGCCTGAAGCAATCCTGCGGTGTTGCGGCCAGCTCACAAGAAAGCTAGTTGAAGAAAGGAGCTCAGGGGCACTGTAATTCACAAACCTGCAGAGTTATAAATGACAGCTATCATCCAAAAATATACTGAAGTAAGGCTGCCAAGAGGACTTGAAAGCGGGGCAGAATTGCAGGAAACCGATTTCAGGAGGTAGACTGGAATTGCATTTAAAATATAAGAAAAGAGGCAGAACGTTGACAATGATGCACTTGGCCAAAAAGGGCATATGCGTTTTTTCCTGAATATATTCAGGAAAAAGCGCATACGAACTTTTTGGCCAACCAAGCAAGCTTGCAAAGGAAATCTGCACTACAATGAAGTCTCACTTACCCCTGGTCAAGAGGGCCATCTGAAAAAAGTGTAAAATCCAGAAAGGCAAGACAGGCCATGGAGAACTGGGACCCTTGTTATGCTGATGGGCGGGATGTAAATTGCCAACAGCCACTCGGGAGAAGTGTATGGTGTTTCCTGAAACATCTAAAAAACAAAGCAACAGAGCCTAGGGCACTTCCACTTATGGTCCTATAGCTTAGGGAAATTAAAATCAAAAAGACACAGCCACCCCAAAGTTTGGGATGGCTCTGTTTACAAGAAACTCTTTTACGGTACAAGTTCAATATCGCATAAAGCGAAAAATGGATAAAGAAGTTGTGGTACTTACGTACAATGCAATATCACTCAGCAATGACATCTATGTCATCAGGCCCATAGCAGCATAATGAGTGGATTCAGGTATGATGATTCTAACTGAAATAAGTCACACAGAAAAAGAAACATCATAAGATATCACTAATACACGGAATGTAAACTTGGCTACACAGGAACTGAATTTCAAAACAGAACATGGTCCCAAATTTAGAAAACCAACTTATGCTTGCTTAAGGGGAAAGGTGAGTTGGGGTGCTGCATAAAACCAGAGATTGAAATGAGCACAAATAAAGTTCCTTAAGCCAAATATGTAATAGACAAGAGCTACTCCTTGCTCAACGAAATGGACTCAACACCCCATATTAAACGCCTAAGAATGTACCTGACTAGTAATATCTTAAAATCTATGGATTGCTATGTCTCCGAAAGAGAATCAAGCATGTGTAGAGGGGCATAAATGCAGCAGTGATAGGATTGGAGAGGTTCGGTGAGCAAACGAAGACCCTTTGAAGTCATATTGCATGGTACCCATTCCACGGGTCTCAACTCTCCAGGTTTAAGGGATTCTTCCTTCAGCTAAAACATGCATGTGGAACCCAGAGTATGATCAACCGTGTGATCGGGAGACGTGTTGAAATATGTCTCAGTTCTCGTCCCCTGGTACTCGGGTGCAACATTCCAGATGCTTTACTAACACTCTCCCGACTTGGAGAGTCAGTGCCTTTAACCTCCTGTTTGGCCCAGTTTGCAAATTCCGCGGAAGATGAACAGGAATAGGGAGAACCAATGAGAGACTAGCTGGAGGTGTCTGGACGGGAAAATTTAACTCTCATTTCCCACCAGGAAGAGGAATTAACCAAAGGCTCAGCGTGCCATGCCGGAACCAGATTAGGGCCTGAAGCAATCCTGCGGTGTTGCGGCCAGCTCACAAGAAAGCGAGTTGAAGAAAGGAGCTCAGGGGCACTGTAATTCACAAACCTGCAGAGTTATAAATGACAGCTATCATCCAAAAATATACTGAAGTAAGGCTGCCAAGAGGACTTGAAAGCCGGGCAAAATTGCAGGAAACCGATTTCAGGAGGTAGACTGGAATTGCATTTAAAGCATAGGAAAAGAGGCAGAAGGTCGACAATGATGCACTTGGCCAAAAAGGGCGTATGCGTTTTTTCCTGAATATATTCAGGAAAAAACGCATACGCCCTTTTTGGCCAACCAAGCAAGCTTGCAAAGGAAATCTGCACTACAATGAAGTCTCACTTCCCCCCCGTCAAAAGGGCCATCTGAAAAAAGTGTAAAATCCAGAAAGGCAGGACAGGCCATGGAGAACTGGGAGCCTTGTTATGCTGATGGGCGGGATGTAAATTGCCAACAGCCACTCGGGAGATGTGTATGGTGTTTCCTGAAACATCTAAAAAACAAAGCAACAGAGCCTAGGGCACTTCCACTTATGGTGCTATAGCTTAGGGAAATTAAAATCAAAAAGACACAGCCACCCCAAAGTTTGGGATGGCTCTGTTTACAAGAAACTCGTTTACGGTACAAGTTCAATATCGCATAAAGCGAAAAATGGATAAAGAAGTTGTGGTACTTACGTACAATGCACTATCACTCAGCAATGACATCTATGTCATCAGGCCCATAGCAGCATAATGAGTGGATTCAGGTATGATGATTCTAACTGAAATAAGTCACACAGAAAAAGAAACATCATAAGATATCACTAATACACGGAATGTAAACTTGGCTACACAGGAACTGAATTTCAAAACAGAACATGGTCCCAAATTTAGAAAACCAACTTATGCTTGCTTAAGGGGAAAGGTCAGTTGGGGTGCTGCATAAAACCAGAGATTGAAATGAGCACAGATAAAGTTCCTTAAGCCAAATATGTAATAGACAAGAGCTACTCCTTGCTCAACGAAATGGACTCAAAACCCCATATTAAACGCCTAATAATGTACCTGACTAGTAAGTATCTTAAAACCTATGGATTGCTATGTCTCTGAAAGTGAATCAATCGTGAGTACAGGGGCAAAAACGCAGCAGTGATAGGATTGGAGAGTTTTGGTGAGCAAATGAAGACCCTTTGAAGTCATATTGCATGGTACCCATTCCACGGGTCTCAACTCTCCAGGTTTAAGGGATTCTTCCTTCAGCTAAAACATGCATGTGGAACCCAGAGTATGATCAACCGTGTGATCGGGAGACGTGTTGAAATATGTCTCAGTTCTCGTCCCCTGGTACTCGGGTGCAACATTCCAGATGCTTTACTAACACTCTCCCGACTTGGAGAGTCAGTGCCTTTAACCTCCTCTTTGGCCCAGTTTGCAAATTCCGCGGAAGATGAACAGGAATAGGGAGAACCAATGAGAGACTAGCTGGAGGTGTCTGGACGGGAAAATTTAACTCTCATTTCCCACCAGGAAGAGGAATTAACCAAAGGCTCAGCGTGCCATGCCGGAACCAGATTAGGGCCTGAAGCAATCCTGCGGTGTTGCGGCCAGCTCACAAGAAAGCGAGTTGAAGAAAGGAGCTCAGGGGCACTGTAATTCACAAACCTGCAGAGTTATAAATGACAGCTATCATCCAAAAATATACTGAAGTAAGGCTGCCAAGAGGACTTGAAAGCCGGGCAGAATTGCAGGAAACCGATTTCAGGAGGTAGACTGGAATTGCATTTAAAGCATAGGAAAAGAGGCAGAAGGTCGACAATGATGCACTTGGCCAAAAAGGGCGTATGCGTTTTTTCCTGAATATATTCAGGAAAAAACGCATACGCCCTTTTTGGCCAACCAAGCAAGCTTGCAAAGGAAATCTGCACTACAATGAAGTCTCACTTCCCCCCCGTCAAAAGGGCCATCTGAAAAAAGTGTAAAATCCAGAAAGGCAGGACAGGCCATGGAGAACTGGGAGCCTTGTTATGCTGATGGGCGGGATGTAAATTGCCAACAGCCACTCGGGAGAAGTGTATGGTGTTTCCTGAAACATCTAAAAAACAAAGCAACAGAGCCTAGGGCACTTCCACTTATGGTCCTATAGCTTAGGGAAATTAAAATCAAAAAGACACAGCCACCCCAAAGTTTGGGATGGCTCTGTTTACAAGAAACTCGTTTACGGTACAAGTTCAATATCGCATAAAGCGAAAAATGGATAAAGAAGTTGTGGTACTTACGTACAATGCAATATCACTCAGCAATGACATCTATGTCATCAGGCCCATAGCAGCATAATGAGTGGATTCAGGTATGATGATTCTAACTGAAATAAGTCACACAGAAAAAGAAACATCATAAGATATCACTAATACACGGAATGTAAACTTGGCTACACAGGAACTGAATTTCAAAACAGAACATGGTCCCAAATTTAGAAAATCAACTTATGCTTGCTTAAGGGGAAAGGTGAGTTGGGGTGCTGCATAAAACCAGAGATTGAAATGAGCACAGATAAAGTTCCTTAAGCCAAATATGTAATAGACAAGAGCTACTCCTTGCTCAACGAAATGGACTCAACACCACATATTAAACGCCTAAGAATGTATCTGACTAGTAAGTATCTTAAAACCTATGGATTGCTATGTCTCTGAAAGTGAATCAATCGTGAGTACATGGGCATAAACGCAGCAGTGATAGGATTGGAGAGTTTTGGTGAGCAAATGAAGACCCTTTGAAGTCATATTGCATGGTACCCATTCCACGGGTCTCAACTCTCCAGGTTTAAGGGATTCTTCCTTCAGCTAAAACATGCATGTGGAACCCAGAGTATGATCAACCATGTGATCGGGAGACGTGTTGAAATATGTCTCAGTTCTCGTCCCCTGGTACTCGGGTGCAACATTCCAGATGCTTTACTAACACTCTCCCGACTTGGAGAGTCAGTGCCTTTAACCTCCTGTTTGGCCCAGTTTGCAAATTCCGCGGAAGATGAACAGGAATAGGGAGAACCAATGAGAGACTAGCTGGAGGTGTCTGGACGGGCAAATTTAACTCTCATTTCCCACCAGGAAGAGGAATTAACCAAAGGCACAGCATGCCGTGCCGGAACCAGATTAGGGCCTGAAGCAATCCTGCGGTGTTGCGGCCAGCTCACAAGAAAGCTAGTTGAAGAAAGGAGCTCAGGGGCACTGTAATTCACAAACCTGCAGAGTTATAAATGACAGCTATCATCCAAAAATATACTGAAGTAAGGCTGCCAAGAGGACTTGAAAGCGGGGCAGAATTGCAGGAAACCGATTTCAGGAGGTAGACTGGAATTGCATTTAAAATATAGGAAAAGAGGCAGAACGTTGACAATGATGCACTTGGCCAAAAAGGGCATATGCGTTTTTTCCTGAATATATTCAGGAAAAAGCGCATACGAACTTTTTGGCCAACCAAGCAAGCTTGCAAAGGAAATCTGCACTACAATGAAGTCTCACTTACCCCTGGTCAAGAGGGCCATCTGAAAAAAGTGTAAAATCCAGAAAGGCAAGACAGGCCATGGAGAACTGGGAGCCTTGTTATGCTGATGGGCGGGATGTAAATTGCCAACAGCCACTCGGGAGAAGTGTATGGTGTTTCCTGAAACATCTAAAAAACAAAGCAACAGAGCCTAGGGCACTTCCACTTATGGTCCTATAGCTTAGGGAAATTAAAATCAAAAAGACACAGCCACCCCAAAGTTTGGGATGGCTCTGTTTACAAGAAACTCGTTTACGGTACAAGTTCAATATCGCATAAAGCGAAAAATGGATAAAGAAGTTGTGGTACTTACGTACAATGCAATATCACTCAGCAATGACATCTATGTCATCAGGCCCATAGCAGCATAATGAGTGGATTCAGGTATGATGATTCTAACTGAAATAAGTCACACAGAAAAAGAAACATCATAAGATATCACTAATACACGGAATGTAAACTTGGCTACACAGGAACTGAATTTCAAAACAGAACATGGTCCCAAATTTAGAAAACCAACTTATGCTTGCTTAAGGGGAAAGGTGAGTTGGGGTGCTGCATAAAACCAGAGATTGAAATGAGCACAAATAAAGTTCCTTAAGCCAAATATGTAATAGACAAGAGCTACTCCTTGCTCAACGAAATGGACTCAACACCCCATATTAAACGCCTAAGAATGTACCTGACTAGTAATATCTTAAAATCTATGGATTGCTATGTCTCCGAAAGAGAATCAAGCATGTGTAGAGGGGCATAAACGCAGCAGTGATAGGATTGGAGAGGTTCGGTGAGCAAACGAAGACCCTTTGAAGTCATATTGCATGGTACCCATTCCACGGGTCTCAACTCTCCAGGTTTAAGGGATTCTTCCTTCAGCTAAAACATGCATGTGGAACCCAGAGTATGATCAACCGTGTGATCGGGAGACGTGTTGAAATATGTCTCAGTTCTCGTCCCCTGGTACTCGGGTGCAACATTCCAGATGCTTTACTAACACTCTCCCGACTTGGAGAGTCAGTGCCTTTAACCTCCTGTTTGGCCCAGTTTGCAAATTCCGCGGAAGATGAACAGGAATAGGGAGAACCAATGAGAGACTAGCTGGAGGTGTCTGGACGGGAAAATTTAACTCTCATTTCCCACCAGGAAGAGGAATTAACCAAAGGCTCAGCGTGCCATGCCGGAACCAGATTAGGGCCTGAAGCAATCCTGCGGTGTTGCGGCCAGCTCACAAGAAAGCGAGTTGAAGAAAGGAGCTCAGGGGCACTGTAATTCACAAACCTGCAGAGTTATAAATGACAGCTATCATCCAAAAATATACTGAAGTAAGGCTGCCAAGAGGACTTGAAAGCCGGGCAGAATTGCAGGAAACCGATTTCAGGAGGTAGACTGGAATTGCATTTAAAGCATAGGAAAAGAGGCAGAAGGTCGACAATGATGCACTTGGCCAAAAAGGGCGTATGCGTTTTTTCCTGAATATATTCAGGAAAAAACGCATACGCCCTTTTTGGCCAACCAAGCAAGCTTGCAAAGGAAATCTGCACTACAATGAAGTCTCACTTCCCCCCCGTCAAAAGGGCCATCTGAAAAAAGTGTAAAATCCAGAAAGGCAGGACAGGCCATGGAGAACTGGGAGCCTTGTTATGCTGATGGGCGGGATGTAAATTGCCAACAGCCACTCGGGAGAAGTGTATGGTGTTTCCTGAAACATCTAAAAAACAAAGCAACAGAGCCTAGGGCACTTCCACTTATGGTGCTATAGCTTAGGGAAATTAAAATCAAAAAGACACAGCCACCCCAAAGTTTGGGATGGCTCTGTTTACAAGAAACTCGTTTACGGTACAAGTTCAATATCGCATAAAGCGAAAAATGGATAAAGAAGTTGTGGTACTTACGTACAATGCACTATCACTCAGCAATGACATCTATGTCATCAGGCCCATAGCAGCATAATGAGTGGATTCAGGTATGATGATTCTAACTGAAATAAGTCACACAGAAAAAGAAACATCATAAGATATCACTAATACACGGAATGTAAACTTGGCTACACAGGAACTGAATTTCAAAACAGAACATGGTCCCAAATTTAGAAAACCAACTTATGCTTGCTTAAGGGGAAAGGTCAGTTGGGGTGCTGCATAAAACCAGAGATTGAAATGAGCACAGATAAAGTTCCTTAAGCCAAATATGTAATAGACAAGAGCTACTCCTTGCTCAACGAAATGGACTCAAAACCCCATATTAAACGCCTAATAATGTACCTGACTAGTAAGTATCTTAAAACCTATGGATTGCTATGTCTCTGAAAGTGAATCAATCGTGAGTACAGGGGCAAAAACGCAGCAGTGATAGGATTGGAGAGTTTTGGTGAGCAAATGAAGACCCTTTGAAGTCATATTGCATGGTACCCATTCCACGGGTCTCAACTCTCCAGGTTTAAGGGATTCTTCCTTCAGCTAAAACATGCATGTGGAACCCAGAGTATGATCAACCGTGTGATCGGGAGACGTGTTGAAATATGTCTCAGTTCTCGTCCCCTGGTACTCGGGTGCAACATTCCAGATGCTTTACTAACACTCTCCCGACTTGGAGAGTCAGTGCCTTTAACCTCCTCTTTGGCCCAGTTTGCAAATTCCGCGGAAGATGAACAGGAATAGGGAGAACCAATGAGAGACTAGCTGGAGGTGTCTGGACGGGAAAATTTAACTCTCATTTCCCACCAGGAAGAGGAATTAACCAAAGGCTCAGCGTGCCATGCCGGAACCAGATTAGGGCCTGAAGCAATCCTGCGGTGTTGCGGCCAGCTCACAAGAAAGCGAGTTGAAGAAAGGAGCTCAGGGGCACTGTAATTCACAAACCTGCAGAGTTATAAATGACAGCTATCATCCAAAAATATACTGAAGTAAGGCTGCCAAGAGGACTTGAAAGCCGGGCAGAATTGCAGGAAACCGATTTCAGGAGGTAGACTGGAATTGCATTTAAAGCATAGGAAAAGAGGCAGAAGGTCGACAATGATGCACTTGGCCAAAAAGGGCGTATGCGTTTTTTCCTGAATATATTCAGGAAAAAACGCATACGCCCTTTTTGGCCAACCAAGCAAGCTTGCAAAGGAAATCTGCACTACAATGAAGTCTCACTTCCCCCCCGTCAAAAGGGCCATCTGAAAAAAGTGTAAAATCCAGAAAGGCAGGACAGGCCATGGAGAACTGGGAGCCTTGTTATGCTGATGGGCGGGATGTAAATTGCCAACAGCCACTCGGGAGAAGTGTATGGTGTTTCCTGAAACATCTAAAAAACAAAGCAACAGAGCCTAGGGCACTTCCACTTATGGTCCTATAGCTTAGGGAAATTAAAATCAAAAAGACACAGCCACCCCAAAGTTTGGGATGGCTCTGTTTACAAGAAACTCGTTTACGGTACAAGTTCAATATCGCATAAAGCGAAAAATGGATAAAGAAGTTGTGGTACTTACGTACAATGCAATATCACTCAGCAATGACATCTATGTCATCAGGCCCATAGCAGCATAATGAGTGGATTCAGGTATGATGATTCTAACTGAAATAAGTCACACAGAAAAAGAAACATCATAAGATATCACTAATACACGGAATGTAAACTTGGCTACACAGGAACTGAATTTCAAAACAGAACATGGTCCCAAATTTAGAAAATCAACTTATGCTTGCTTAAGGGGAAAGGTGAGTTGGGGTGCTGTATAAAACCAGAGATTGAAATGAGCACAGATAAAGTTCCTTAAGCCAAATATGTAATAGACAAGAGCTACTCCTTGCTCAACGAAATGGACTCAACACCCCATATTAAACGCCTAAGAATGTATCTGACTAGTAAGTATCTTAAAACCTATGGATTGCTATGTCTCTGAAAGTGAATCAATCGTGAGTACATGGGCATAAACGCAGCAGTGATAGGATTGGAGAGTTTTGGTGAGCAAATGAAGACCCTTTGAAGTCATATTGCATGGTACCCATTCCACGGGTCTCAACTCTCCAGGTTTAAGGGATTCTTCCTTCAGCTAAAACATGCATGTGGAACCCAGAGTATGATCAACCATGTGATCGGGAGACGTGTTGAAATATGTCTCAGTTCTCGTCCCCTGGTACTCGGGTGCAACATTCCAGATGCTTTACTAACACTCTCCCGAGTTGGAGAGTCAGTGCCTTTAACCTCCTGTTTGGCCCAGTTTGCAAATTCCGCGGAAGATGAACAGGAATAGGGAGAACCAATGAGAGACTAGCTGGAGGTGTCTGGACGGGCAAATTTAACTCTCATTTCCCACCAGGAAGAGGAATTAACCAAAGGCACAGCATGCCGTGCCGGAACAAGATTAGGGCCTGAAGCAATCCTGCGGTGTTGCGGCCAGCTCACAAGAAAGCTAGTTGAAGAAAGGAGCTCAGGGGCACTGTAATTCACAAACCTGCAGAGTTATAAATGACAGCTATCATCCAAAAATATACTGAAGTAAGGCTGCCAAGAGGACTTGAAAGCGGGGCAGAATTGCAGGAAACCGATTTCAGGAGGTAGACTGGAATTGCATTTAAAATATAGGAAAAGAGGCAGAACGTTGACAATGATGCACTTGGCCAAAAAGGGCATATGCGTTTTTTCCTGAATATATTCAGGAAAAAGCGCATACGAACTTTTTGGCCAACCAAGCAAGCTTGCAAAGGAAATCTGCACTACAATGAAGTCTCACTTACCCCTGGTCAAGAGGGCCATCTGAAAAAAGTGTAAAATCCAGAAAGGCAAGACAGGCCATGGAGAACTGGGACCCTTGTTATGCTGATGGGCGGGATGTAAATTGCCAACAGCCACTCGGGAGAAGTGTATGGTGTTTCCTGAAACATCTAAAAAACAAAGCAACAGAGCCTAGGGCACTTCCACTTATGGTCCTATAGCTTAGGGAAATTAAAATCAAAAAGACACAGCCACCCCAAAGTTTGGGATGGCTCTGTTTACAAGAAACTCGTTTACGGTACAAGTTCAATATCGCATAAAGCGAAAAATGGATAAAGAAGTTGTGGTACTTACGTACAATGCAATATCACTCAGCAATGACATCTATGTCATCAGGCCCATAGCAGCATAATGAGTGGATTCAGGTATGATGATTCTAACTGAAATAAGTCACACAGAAAAAGAAACATCATAAGATATCACTAATACACGGAATGTAAACTTGGCTACACAGGAACTGAATTTCAAAACAGAACATGGTCCCAAATTTAGAAAACCAACTTATGCTTGCTTAAGGGGAAAGGTGAGTTGGGGTGCTGCATAAAACCAGAGATTGAAATGAGCACAAATAAAGTTCCTTAAGCCAAATATGTAATAGACAAGAGCTACTCCTTGCTCAACGAAATGGACTCAACACCCCATATTAAACGCCTAAGAATGTACCTGACTAGTAATATCTTAAAATCTATGGATTGCTATGTCTCCGAAAGAGAATCAAGCATGTGTAGAGGGGCATAAACGCAGCAGTGATAGGATTGGAGAGGTTCGGTGAGCAAACGAAGACCCTTTGAAGTCATATTGCATGGTACCCATTCCACGGGTCTCAACTCTCCAGGTTTAAGGGATTCTTCCTTCAGCTAAAACATGCATGTGGAACCCAGAGTATGATCAACCGTGTGATCGGGAGACGTGTTGAAATATGTCTCAGTTCTCGTCCCCTGGTACTCGGGTGCAACATTCCAGATGCTTTACTAACACTCTCCCGACTTGGAGAGTCAGTGCCTTTAACCTCCTGTTTGGCCCAGTTTGCAAATTCCGCGGAAGATGAACAGGAATAGGGAGAACCAATGAGAGACTAGCTGGAGGTGTCTGGACGGGAAAATTTAACTCTCATTTCCCACCAGGAAGAGGAATTAACCAAAGGCTCAGCGTGCCATGCCGGAACCAGATTAGGGCCTGAAGCAATCCTGCGGTGTTGCGGCCAGCTCACAAGAAAGCGAGTTGAAGAAAGGAGCTCAGGGGCACTGTAATTCACAAACCTGCAGAGTTATAAATGACAGCTATCATCCAAAAATATACTGAAGTAAGGCTGCCAAGAGGACTTGAAAGCCGGGCAGAATTGCAGGAAACCGATTTCAGGAGGTAGACTGGAATTGCATTTAAAGCATAGGAAAAGAGGCAGAAGGTCGACAATGATGCACTTGGCCAAAAAGGGCGTATGCGTTTTTTCCTGAATATATTCAGGAAAAAACGCATACGCCCTTTTTGGCCAACCAAGCAAGCTTGCAAAGGAAATCTGCACTACAATGAAGTCTCACTTCCCCCCCGTCAAAAGGGCCATCTGAAAAAAGTGTAAAATCCAGAAAGGCAGGACAGGCCATGGAGAACTGGGAGCCTTGTTATGCTGATGGGCGGGATGTAAATTGCCAACAGCCACTCGGGAGAAGTGTATGGTGTTTCCTGAAACATCTAAAAAACAAAGCAACAGAGCCTAGGGCACTTCCACTTATGGTGCTATAGCTTAGGGAAATTAAAATCAAAAAGACACAGCCACCCCAAAGTTTGGGATGGCTCTGTTTACAAGAAACTCGTTTACGGTACAAGTTCAATATCGCATAAAGCGAAAAATGGATAAAGAAGTTGTGGTACTTACGTACAATGCACTATCACTCAGCAATGACATCTATGTCATCAGGCCCATAGCAGCATAATGAGTGGATTCAGGTATGATGATTCTAACTGAAATAAGTCACACAGAAAAAGAAACATCATAAGATATCACTAATACATGGAATGTAAACTTGGCTACACAGGAACTGAATTTCAAAACAGAACATGGTCCCAAATTTAGAAAACCAACTTATGCTTGCTTAAGGGGAAAGGTCAGTTGGGGTGCTGCATAAAACCAGAGATTGAAATGAGCACAGATAAAGTTCCTTAAGCCAAATATGTAATAGACAAGAGCTACTCCTTGCTCAACGAAATGGACTCAAAACCCCATATTAAACGCCTAATAATGTACCTGACTAGTAAGTATCTTAAAACCTATGGATTGCTATGTCTCTGAAAGTGAATCAATCGTGAGTACAGGGGCAAAAACGCAGCAGTGATAGGATTGGAGAGTTTTGGTGAGCAAATGAAGACCCTTTGAAGTCATATTGCATGGTACCCATTCCACGGGTCTCAACTCTCCAGGTTTAAGGGATTCTTCCTTCAGCTAAAACATGCATGTGGAACCCAGAGTATGATCAACCGTGTGATCGGGAGACGTGTTGAAATATGTCTCAGTTCTCGTCCCCTGGTACTCGGGTGCAACATTCCAGATGCTTTACTAACACTCTCCCGACTTGGAGAGTCAGTGCCTTTAACCTCCTGTTTGGCCCAGTTTGCAAATTCCGCGGAAGATGAACAGGAATAGGGAGAACCAATGAGAGACTAGCTGGAGGTGTCTGGACGGGAAAATTTAACTCTCATTTCCCACCAGGAAGAGGAATTAACCAAAGGCTCAGCGTGCCATGCCGGAACCAGATTAGGGCCTGAAGCAATCCTGCGGTGTTGCGGCCAGCTCACAAGAAAGCGAGTTGAAGAAAGGAGCTCAGGGGCACTGTAATTCACAAACCTGCAGAGTTATAAATGACAGCTATCATCCAAAAATATACTGAAGTAAGGCTGCCAAGAGGACTTGAAAGCCGGGCAGAATTGCAGGAAACCGATTTCAGGAGGTAGACTGGAATTGCATTTAAAGCATAGGAAAAGAGGCAGAAGGTCGACAATGATGCACTTGGCCAAAAAGGGCGTATGCGTTTTTTCCTGAATATATTCAGGAAAAAACGCATACGCCCTTTTTGGCCAACTAAGCAAGCTTGCAAAGGAAATCTGCACTACAATGAAGTCTCACTTCCCCCCCGTCAAAAGGGCCATCTGAAAAAAGTGTAAAATCCAGAAAGGCAGGACAGGCCATGGAGAACTGGGAGCCTTGTTATGCTGATGGGCGGGATGTAAATTGCCAACAGCCACTCGGGAGAAGTGTATGGTGTTTCCTGAAACATCTAAAAAACAAAGCAACAGAGCCTAGGGCACTTCCACTTATGGTGCTATAGCTTAGGGAAATTAAAATCAAAAAGACACAGCCACCCCAAAGTTTGGGACGGCTCTGTTTACAAGAAACTCGTTTACGGTACAAGTTCAATATCGCATAAAGCGAAAAATGGATAAAGAAGTTGTGGTACTTACGTACAATGCAATATCACTCAGCAATGACATCTATGTCATCAGGCCCATAGCAGCATAATGAGTGGATTCAGGTATGATGATTCTAACTGAAATAAGTCACACAGAAAAAGAAACATCATAAGATATCACTAATACACGGAATGTAAACTTGGCTACACAGGAACTGAATTTCAAAACAGAACATGGTCCCAAATTTAGAAAATCAACTTATGCTTGCTTAAGGGGAAAGGTGAGTTGGGGTGCTGCATAAAACCAGAGATTGAAATGAGCACAGATAAAGTTCCTTAAGCCAAATATGTAATAGACAAGAGCTACTCCTTGCTCAACGAAATGGACTCAAAACCCCATATTAAACGCCTAATAATGTACCTGACTAGTAAGTATCTTAAAACCTATGGATTGCTATGTCTCTGAAAGTGAATCAATCGTGAGTACAGGGGCAAAAACGCAGCAGTGATAGGATTGGAGAGTTTTGGTGAGCAAATGAAGACCCTTTGAAGTCATATTGCATGGTACCCATTCCACGGGTCTCAACTCTCCAGGTTTAAGGGATTCTTCCTTCAGCTAAAACATGCATGTGGAACCCAGAGTATGATCAACCGTGTGATCGGGAGACGTGTTGAAATATGTCTCAGTTCTCGTCCCCTGGTACTCGGGTGCAACATTCCAGATGCTTTACTAACACTCTCCCGACTTGGAGAGTCAGTGCCTTTAACCTCCTGTTTGGCCCAGTTTGCAAATTCCGCGGAAGATGAACAGGAATAGGGAGAACCAATGAGAGACTAGCTGGAGGTGTCTGGACGGGAAAATTTAACTCTCATTTCCCACCAGGAAGAGGAATTAACCAAAGGCTCAGCGTGCCATGCCGGAACCAGATTAGGGCCTGAAGCAATCCTGCGGTGTTGCGGCCAGCTCACAAGAAAGCGAGTTGAAGAAAGGAGCTCAGGGGCACTGTAATTCACAAACCTGCAGAGTTATAAATGACAGCTATCATCCAAAAATATACTGAAGTAAGGCTGCCAAGAGGACTTGAAAGCCGGGCAGAATTGCAGGAAACCGATTTCAGGAGGTAGACTGGAATTGCATTTAAAGCATAGGAAAAGAGGCAGAAGGTCGACAATGATGCACTTGGCCAAAAAGGGCGTATGCGTTTTTTCCTGAATATATTCAGGAAAAAAAACGCATACGCCCTTTTTCGCCAACCAAGCAAGCTTGCAAAGGAAATCTGCACTACAATGAAGTCTCACTTCCCCCCCGTCAAAAGGGCCATCTGAAAAAAGTGTAAAATCCAGAAAGGCAGGACAGGCCATGGAGAACTGGGAGCCTTGTTATGCTGATGGGCGGGATGTAAATTGCCAACAGCCACTCGGGAGAAGTGTATGGTGTTTCCTGAAACATCTAAAAAACAAAGCAACAGAGCCTAGGGCACTTCCACTTATGGTCCTATAGCTTAGGGAAATTAAAATCAAAAAGACACAGCCACCCCAAAGTTTGGGATGGCTCTGTTTACAAGAAACTCGTTTACGGTACAAGTTCAATATCGCATAAAGCGGAAAATGGATAAAGAAGTTGTGGTACTTACGTACAATGCAATATCACTCAGCAATGACATCTATGTCATCAGGCCCATAGCAGCATAATGAGTGGATTCAGGTATGATGATTCTAACTGAAATAAGTCACACAGAAAAAGAAACATCATAAGATATCACTAATACACGGAATGTAAACTTGGCTACACAGGAACTGAATTTCAAAACAGAACATGGTCCCAAATTTAGAAAATCAACTTATGCTTGCTTAAGGGGAAAGGTGAGTTGGGGTGCTGCATAAAACCAGAGATTGAAATGAGCACAGATAAAGTTCCTTAAGCCAAATATGTAATAGACAAGAGCTACTCCTTGCTCAACGAAATGGACTCAAAACCCCATATTAAACACCTAATAATGTACCTGACTACTAAGTATCTTAAAACCTATGGATTGCTATGTCTCTGAAAGTGAATCAATCGTGAGTACAGGGGCAAAAACGCAGCAGTGATAGGATTGGAGAGTTTTGGTGAGCAAATGAAGACCCTTTGAAGTCATATTGCATGGTACCCATTCCACGGGTCTCAACTCTCCAGGTTTAAGGGATTCTTCCTTCAGCTAAAGCATGCATGTGGAACCCAGAGTATGATCAACCGTGTGATCGGGAGACGTGTTGAAATATGTCTCAGTTCTCGTCCCCTGGTACTCGGGTGCAACATTCCAGATGCTTTACTAACACTCTCCCGACTTGGAGAGTCAGTGCCTTTAACCTCCTCTTTGGCCCAGTTTGCAAATTCCGCGGAAGATGAACAGGAATAGGGAGAACCAATGAGAGACTAGCTGGAGGTGTCTGGACGGGAAAATTTAACTCTCATTTCCCACCAGGAAGAGGAATTAACCAAAGGCTCAGCGTGCCATGCCGGAACCAGATTAGGGCCTGAAGCAATCCTGCGGTGTTGCGGCCAGCTCACAAGAAAGCGAGTTGAAGAAAGGAGCTCAGGGGCACTGTAATTCACAAACCTGCAGAGTTATAAATGACAGCTATCATCCAAAAATATACTGAAGTAAGGCTGCCAAGAGGACTTGAAAGCCGGGCAGAATTGCAGGAAACCGATTTCAGGAGGTAGACTGGAATTGCATTTAAAGCATAGGAAAAGAGGCAGAAGGTCGACAATGATGCACTTGGCCAAAAAGGGCGTATGCGTTTTTTCCTGAATATATTCAGGAAAAAACGCATACGCCCTTTTTGGCCAACCAAGCAAGCTTGCAAAGGAAATCTGCACTACAATGAAGTCTCACTTCCCCCCCGTCAAAAGGGCCATCTGAAAAAAGTGTAAAATCCAGAAAGGCAGGACAGGCCATGGAGAACTGGGAGCCTTGTTATGCTGATGGGCGGGATGTAAATTGCCAACAGCCACTCGGGAGAAGTGTATGGTGTTTCCTGAAACATCTAAAAAACAAAGCAACAGAGCCTAGGGCACTTCCACTTATGGTCCTATAGCTTAGGGAAATTAAAATCAAAAAGACACAGCCACCCCAAAGTTTGGGATGGCTCTGTTTACAAGAAACTCGTTTACGGTACAAGTTCAATATCGCATAAAGCGAAAAATGGATAAAGAAGTTGTGGTACTTACGTACAATGCACTATCACTCAGCAATGACATCTATGTCATCAGGCCCATAGCAGCATAATGAGTGGATTCAGGTATGATGATTCTAACTGAAATAAGTCACACAGAAAAAGAAACATCATAAGATATCACTAATACACGGAATGTAAACTTGGCTACACAGGAACTGAATTTCAAAACAGAACATGGTCCCAAATTTAGAAAATCAACTTATGCTTGCTTAAGGGGAAAGGTGAGTTGGGGTGCTGCATAAAACCAGAGATTGAAATGAGCACAGATAAAGTTTCTTAAGCCAAATATGTAATAGACAAGAGCTACTCCTTGCTCAACGAAATGGACTCAAAACCCCATATTAAACGCCTAATAATGTACCTGACTAGTAAGTATCTTAAAACCTATGGATTGCTATGTCTCTGAAAGTGAATCAATCGTGAGTACAGGGGCAAAAACGCAGCAGTGATAGGATTGGAGAGTTTTGGTGAGCAAATGAAGACCCTTTGAAGTCATATTGCATGGTACCCATTCCACGGGTCTCAACTCTCCAGGTTTAAGGGATTCTTCCTTCAGCTAAAACATGCATGTGGAACCCAGAGTATGATCAACCGTGTGATCGGGAGACGTGTTGAAATATGTCTCAGTTCTCGTCCCCTGGTACTCGGGTGCAACATTCCAGATGCTTTACTAACACTCTCCCGACTTGGAGAGTCAGTGCCTTTAACCTCCTGTTTGGCCCAGTTTGCAAATTCCGCGGAAGATGAACAGGAATAGGGAGAACCAATGAGAGACTAGCTGGAGGTGTCTGGACGGGAAAATTTAACTCTCATTTCCCACCAGGAAGAGGAATTAACCAAAGGCTCAGCGTGCCATGCCGGAACCAGATTAGGGCCTGAAGCAATCCTGCGGTGTTGCGGCCAGCTCACAAGAAAGCGAGTTGAAGAAAGGAGCTCAGGGGCACTGTAATTCACAAACCTGCAGAGTTATAAATGACAGCTATCATCCAAAAATATACTGAAGTAAGGCTGCCAAGAGGACTTGAAAGCCGGGCAGAATTGCAGGAAACCGATTTCAGGAGGTAGACTGGAATTGCATTTAAAGCATAGGAAAAGAGGCAGAAGGTCGACAATGATGCACTTGGCCAAAAAGGGCGTATGCGTTTTTTCCTGAATATATTCAGGAAAAAAAACGCATACGCCCTTTTTCGCCAACCAAGCAAGCTTGCAAAGGAAATCTGCACTACAATGAAGTCTCACTTCCCCCCCGTCAAAAGGGCCATCTGAAAAAAGTGTAAAATCCAGAAAGGCAGGACAGGCCATGGAGAACTGGGAGCCTTGTTATGCTGATGGGCGGGATGTAAATTGCCAACAGCCACTCGGGAGAAGTGTATGGTGTTTCCTGAAACATCTAAAAAACAAAGCAACAGAGCCTAGGGCACTTCCACTTATGGTGCTATAGCTTAGGGAAATTAAAATCAAAAAGACACAGCCACCCCAAAGTTTGGGACGGCTCTGTTTACAAGAAACTCGTTTACGGTACAAGTTCAATATCGCATAAAGCGGAAAATGGATAAAGAAGTTGTGGTACTTACGTACAATGCAATATCACTCAGCAATGACATCTATGTCATCAGGCCCATAGCAGCATAATGAGTGGATTCAGGTATGATGATTCTAACTGAAATAAGTCACACAGAAAAAGAAACATCATAAGATATCACTAATACACGGAATGTAAACTTGGCTACACAGGAACTGAATTTCAAAACAGAACATGGTCCCAAATTTAGAAAATCAACTTATGCTTGCTTAAGGGGAAAGGTGAGTTGGGGTGCTGCATAAAACCAGAGATTGAAATGAGCACAGATAAAGTTCCTTAAGCCAAATATGTAATAGACAAGAGCTACTCCTTGCTCAACGAAATGGACTCAAAACCCCATATTAAACGCCTAATAATGTACCTGACTAGTAAGTATCTTAAAACCTATGGATTGCTATGTCTCTGAAAGTGAATCAATCGTGAGTACAGGGGCAAAAACGCAGCAGTGATAGGATTGGAGAGTTTTGGTGAGCAAATGAAGACCCTTTGAAGTCATATTGCATGGTACCCATTCCACGGGTCTCAACTCTCCAGGTTTAAGGGAGTCTTCCTTCAGCTAAAGCATGCATGTGGAACCCAGAGTATGATCAACCGTGTGATCGGGAGACGTGTTGAAATATGTCTCAGTTCTCGTCCCCTGGTACTCGGGTGCAACATTCCAGATGCTTTACTAACACTCTCCCGACTTGGAGAGTCAGTGCCTTTAACCTCCTGTTTGGCCCAGTTTGCAAATTCCGCGGAAGATGAACAGGAATAGGGAGAACCAATGAGAGACTAGCTGGAGGTGTCTGGACGGGAAAATTTAACTCTCATTTCCCACCAGGAAGAGGAATTAACCAAAGGCTCAGCGTGCCATGCCGGAACCAGATTAGGGCCTGAAGCAATCCTGCGGTGTTGCGGCCAGCTCACAAGAAAGCGAGTTGAAGAAAGGAGCTCAGGGGCACTGTAATTCACAAACCTGCAGAGTTATAAATGACAGCTATCATCCAAAAATATACTGAAGTAAGGCTGCCAAGAGGACTTGAAAGCCGGGCAGAATTGCAGGAAACCGATTTCAGGAGGTAGACTGGAATTGCATTTAAAGCATAGGAAAAGAGGCAGAAGGTCGACAATGATGCACTTGGCCAAAAAGGGCGTATGCGTTTTTTCCTGAATATATTCAGGAAAAAAAACGCATACGCCCTTTTTGGCCAACCAAGCAAGCTTGCAAAGGAAATCTGCACTACAATGAAGTCTCACTTCCCCCCCCGTCAAAAGGGCCATCTGAAAAAAGTGTAAAATCCAGAAAGGCAGGACAGGCCATGGAGAACTGGGAGCCTTGTTATGCTGATGGGCGGGATGTAAATTGCCAACAGCCACTCGGGAGAAGTGTATGGTGTTTCCTGAAACATCTAAAAAACAAAGCAACAGAGCCTAGGGCACTTCCACTTATGGTCCTATAGCTTAGGGAAATTAAAATCAAAAAGACACAGCCACCCCAAAGTTTGGGATGGCTCTGTTTACAAGAAACTCGTTTACGGTACAAGTTCAATATCGCATAAAGCGAAAAATGGATAAAGAAGTTGTGGTACTTACGTACAATGCACTATCACTCAGCAATGACATCTATGTCATCAGGCCCATAGCAGCATAATGAGTGGATTCAGGTATGATGATTCTAACTGAAATAAGTCACACAGAAAAAGAAACATCATAAGATATCACTAATACACGGAATGTAAACTTGGCTACACAGGAACTGAATTTCAAAACAGAACATGGTCCCAAATTTAGAAAACCAACTTATGCTTGCTTAAGGGGAAAGGTGAGTTGGGGTGCTGCATAAAACCAGAGATTGAAATGAGCACAGATAAAGTTCCTTAAGCCAAATATGTAATAGACAAGAGCTACTCCTTGCTCAACGAAATGGACTCAAAACCCCATATTAAACGCCTAATAATGTACCTGACTAGTAAGTATCTTAAAACCTATGGATTGCTATGTCTCTGAAAGTGAATCAATCGTGAGTACAGGGGCAAAAACGCAGCAGTGATAGGATTGGAGAGTTTTGGTGAGCAAATGAAGACCCTTTGAAGTCATATTGCATGGTACCCATTCCACGGGTCTCAACTCTCCAGGTTTAAGGGATTCTTCCTTCAGCTAAAACATGCATGTGGAACCCAGAGTATGATCAACCGTGTGATCGGGAGACGTGTTGAAATATGTCTCAGTTCTCGTCCCCTGGTACTCGGGTGCAACATTCCAGATGCTTTACTAACACTCTCCCGACTTGGAGAGTCAGTGCCTTTAACCTCCTGTTTGGCCCAGTTTGCAAATTCCGCGGAAGATGAACAGGAATAGGGAGAACCAATGAGAGACTAGCTGGAGGTGTCTGGACGGGAAAATTTAACTCTCATTTCCCACCAGGAAGAGGAATTAACCAAAGGCTCAGCGTGCCATGCCGGAACCAGATTAGGGCCTGAAGCAATCCTGCGGTGTTGCGGCCAGCTCACAAGAAAGCGAGTTGAAGAAAGGAGCTCAGGGGCACTGTAATTCACAAACCTGCAGAGTTATAAATGACAGCTATCATCCAAAAATATACTGAAGTAAGGCTGCCAAGAGGACTTGAAAGCCGGGCAGAATTGCAGGAAACCGATTTCAGGAGGTAGACTGGAATTGCATTTAAAGCATAGGAAAAGAGGCAGAAGGTCGACAATGATGCACTTGGCCAAAAAGGGCGTATGCGTTTTTTCCTGAATATATTCAGGAAAAAAAACGCATACGCCCTTTTTCGCCAACCAAGCAAGCTTGCAAAGGAAATCTGCACTACAATGAAGTCTCACTTCCCCCCCGTCAAAAGGGCCATCTGAAAAAAGTGTAAAATCCAGAAAGGCAGGACAGGCCATGGAGAACTGGGAGCCTTGTTATGCTGATGGGCGGGATGTAAATTGCCAACAGCCACTCGGGAGAAGTGTATGGTGTTTCCTGAAACATCTAAAAAACAAAGCAACAGAGCCTAGGGCACTTCCACTTATGGTCCTATAGCTTAGGGAAATTAAAATCAAAAAGACACAGCCACCCCAAAGTTTGGGATGGCTCTGTTTACAAGAAACTCGTTTACGGTACAAGTTCAATATCGCATAAAGCGGAAAATGGATAAAGAAGTTGTGGTACTTACGTACAATGCAATATCACTCAGCAATGACATCTATGTCATCAGGCCCATAGCAGCATAATGAGTGGATTCAGGTATGATGATTCTAACTGAAATAAGTCACACAGAAAAAGAAACATCATAAGATATCACTAATACACGGAATGTAAACTTGGCTACACAGGAACTGAATTTCAAAACAGAACATGGTCCCAAATTTAGAAAATCAACTTATGCTTGCTTAAGGGGAAAGGTCAGTTGGGGTGCTGCATAAAACCAGAGATTGAAATGAGCACAGATAAAGTCCCTTAAGCCTAATATGTAATAGACAAGAGCTACTCCTTGCTCAACGAAATGGACTCAAAACCCCATATTAAACGCCTAATAATGTACCTGACTAGTAAGTATCTTAAAACCTATGGATTGCTATGTCTCTGAAAGTGAATCAATCGTGAGTACAGGGGCAAAAACGCAGCAGTGATAGGATTGGAGAGTTTTGGTGAGCAAATGAAGACCCTTTGAAGTCATATTGCATGGTACCCATTCCACGGGTCTCAACTCTCCAGGTTTAAGGGATTCTTCCTTCAGCTAAAGCATGCATGTGGAACCCAGAGTATGATCAACCGTGTGATCGGGAGACGTGTTGAAATATGTCTCAGTTCTCGTCCCCTGGTACTCGGGTGCAACATTCCAGATGCTTTACTAACACTCTCCCGACTTGGAGAGTCAGTGCCTTTAACCTCCTCTTTGGCCCAGTTTGCAAATTCCGCGGAAGATGAACAGGAATAGGGAGAACCAATGAGAGACTAGCTGGAGGTGTCTGGACGGGAAAATTTAACTCTCATTTCCCACCAGGAAGAGGAATTAACCAAAGGCTCAGCGTGCCATGCCGGAACCAGATTAGGGCCTGAAGCAATCCTGCGGTGTTGCGGCCAGCTCACAAGAAAGCGAGTTGAAGAAAGGAGCTCAGGGGCACTGTAATTCACAAACCTGCAGAGTTATAAATGACAGCTATCATCCAAAAATATACTGAAGTAAGGCTGCCAAGAGGACTTGAAAGCCGGGCAGAATTGCAGGAAACCGATTTCAGGAGGTAGACTGGAATTGCATTTAAAGCATAGGAAAAGAGGCAGAAGGTCGACAATGATGCACTTGGCCAAAAAGGGCGTATGCGTTTTTTCCTGAATATATTCAGGAAAAAACGCATACGCCCTTTTTGGCCAACCAAGCAAGCTTGCAAAGGAAATCTGCACTACAATGAAGTCTCACTTCCCCCCCGTCAAAAGGGCCATCTGAAAAAAGTGTAAAATCCAGAAAGGCAAGACAGGCCATGGAGAACTGGGAGCCTTGTTATGCTGATGGGCGGGATGTAAATTGCCAACAGCCACTCGGGAGAAGTGTATGGTGTTTCCTGAAACATCTAAAAAACAAAGCAACAGAGCCTAGGGCACTTCCACTTATGGTCCTATAGCTTAGGGAAATTAAAATCAAAAAGACACAGCCACCCCAAAGTTTGGGATGGCTCTGTTTACAAGAAACTCGTTTACGGTACAAGTTCAATATCGCATAAAGCGAAAAATGGATAAAGAAGTTGTGGTACTTACGTACAATGCACTATCACTCAGCAATGACATCTATGTCATCAGGCCCATAGCAGCATAATGAGTGGATTCAGGTATGATGATTCTAACTGAAATAAGTCACACAGAAAAAGAAACATCATAAGATATCACTAATACACGGAATGTAAACTTGGCTACACAGGAACTGAATTTCAAAACAGAACATGGTCCCAAATTTAGAAAATCAACTTATGCTTGCTTAAGGGGAAAGGTGAGTTGGGGTGCTGCATAAAACCAGAGATTGAAATGAGCACAGATAAAGTTTCTTAAGCCAAATATGTAATAGACAAGAGCTACTCCTTGCTCAACGAAATGGACTCAAAACCCCATATTAAACGCCTAATAATGTACCTGACTAGTAAGTATCTTAAAACCTATGGATTGCTATGTCTCTGAAAGTGAATCAATCGTGAGTACAGGGGCAAAAACGCAGCAGTGATAGGATTGGAGAGTTTTGGTGAGCAAATGAAGACCCTTTGAAGTCATATTGCATGGTACCCATTCCACGGGTCTCAACTCTCCAGGTTTAAGGGATTCTTCCTTCAGCTAAAACATGCATGTGGAACCCAGAGTATGATCAACCGTGTGATCGGGAGACGTGTTGAAATATGTCTCAGTTCTCGTCCCCTGGTACTCGGGTGCAACATTCCAGATGCTTTACTAACACTCTCCCGACTTGGAGAGTCAGTGCCTTTAACCTCCTGTTTGGCCCAGTTTGCAAATTCCGCGGAAGATGAACAGGAATAGGGAGAACCAATGAGAGACTAGCTGGAGGTGTCTGGACGGGAAAATTTAACTCTCATTTCCCACCAGGAAGAGGAATTAACCAAAGGCTCAGCGTGCCATGCCGGAACCAGATTAGGGCCTGAAGCAATCCTGCGGTGTTGCGGCCAGCTCACAAGAAAGCGAGTTGAAGAAAGGAGCTCAGGGGCACTGTAATTCACAAACCTGCAGAGTTATAAATGACAGCTATCATCCAAAAATATACTGAAGTAAGGCTGCCAAGAGGACTTGAAAGCCGGGCAGAATTGCAGGAAACCGATTTCAGGAGGTAGACTGGAATTGCATTTAAAGCATAGGAAAAGAGGCAGAAGGTCGACAATGATGCACTTGGCCAAAAAGGGCGTATGCGTTTTTTCCTGAATATATTCAGGAAAAAACGCATACGCCCTTTTTGGCCAACCAAGCAAGCTTGCAAAGGAAATCTGCACTACAATGAAGTCTCACTTCCCCCCCGTCAAAAGGGCCATCTGAAAAAAGTGTAAAATCCAGAAAGGCAGGACAGGCCATGGAGAACTGGGAGCCTTGTTATGCTGATGGGCGGGATGTAAATTGCCAACAGCCACTCGGGAGAAGTGTATGGTGTTTCCTGAAACATCTAAAAAACAAAGCAACAGAGCCTAGGGCACTTCCACTTATGGTCCTATAGCTTAGGGAAATTAAAATCAAAAAGACACAGCCACCCCAAAGTTTGGGATGGCTCTGTTTACAAGAAACTCGTTTACGGTACAAGTTCAATATCGCATAAAGCGAAAAATGGATAAAGAAGTTGTGGTACTTACGTACAATGCACTATCACTCAGCAATGACATCTATGTCATCAGGCCCATAGCAGCATAATGAGTGGATTCAGGTATGATGATTCTAACTGAAATAAGTCACACAGAAAAAGAAACATCATAAGATATCACTAATACACGGAATGTAAACTTGGCTACACAGGATCTGAATTTCAAAACAGAACATGGTCCCAAATTTAGAAAACCAACTTATGCTTGCTTAAGGGGAAAGGTGAGTTGGGGTGCTGCATAAAACCAGAGATTGAAATGAGCACAGATAAAGTTCCTTAAGCCAAATATGTAATAGACAAGAGCTACTCCTTGCTCAACGAAATGGACTCAAAACCCCATATTAAACGCCTAATAATGTA
The DNA here is from genome assembly GCF_937001465.1 of Orcinus orca. NCBI lineage: Eukaryota > Metazoa > Chordata > Mammalia > Artiodactyla > Delphinidae > Orcinus > Orcinus orca. The sequence goes on along the minus strand of NW_026044054.1, from coordinate 20,033 downwards.
CCTGACTAGTAAGTATCTTAAAACCTATGGATTGCTATGTCTCTGAAAGTGAATCAATCGTGAGTACAGGGGCAAAAACGCAGCAGTGATAGGATTGGAGAGTTTTGGTGAGCAAATGAAGACCCTTTGAAGTCATATTGCATGGTACCCATTCCACGGGTCTCAACTCTCCAGGTTTAAGGGATTCTTCCTTCAGCTAAAACATGCATGTGGAACCCAGAGTATGATCAACCGTGTGATCGGGAGACGTGTTGAAATATGTCTCAGTTCTCGTCCCCTGGTACTCGGGTGCAACATTCCAGATGCTTTACTAACACTCTCCCGACTTGGAGAGTCAGTGCCTTTAACCTCCTGTTTGGCCCAGTTTGCAAATTCCGCGGAAGATGAACAGGAATAGGGAGAACCAATGAGAGACTAGCTGGAGGTGTCTGGACGGGAAAATTTAACTCTCATTTCCCACCAGGAAGAGGAATTAACCAAAGGCTCAGCGTGCCATGCCGGAACCAGATTAGGGCCTGAAGCAATCCTGCGGTGTTGCGGCCAGCTCACAAGAAAGCGAGTTGAAGAAAGGAGCTCAGGGGCACTGTAATTCACAAACCTGCAGAGTTATAAATGACAGCTATCATCCAAAAATATACTGAAGTAAGGCTGCCAAGAGGACTTGAAAGCCGGGCAGAATTGCAGGAAACCGATTTCAGGAGGTAGACTGGAATTGCATTTAAAGCATAGGAAAAGAGGCAGAACGTCCACAATGATGTACTTGGCCAAAAAGGGCGTATGCGTTTTTTCCTGAATATATTCAGGAAAAAACGCATACGCCCTTTTTGGCCAACCAAGCAAGCTTGCAAAGGAAATCTGCACTACAATGAAGTCTCACTTCCCCCCCGTCAAAAGGGCCATCTGAAAAAAGTGTAAAATCCAGAAAGGCAGGACAGGCCATGGAGAACTGGGAGCCTTGTTATGCTGATGGGCGGGATGTAAATTGCCAACAGCCACTCGGGAGAAGTGTATGGTGTTTCCTGAAACATCTAAAAAACAAAGCAACAGAGCCTAGGGCACTTCCACTTATGGTCCTATAGCTTAGGGAAATTAAAATCAAAAAGACACAGCCACCCCAAAGTTTGGGATGGCTCTGTTTACAAGAAACTCGTTTACGGTACAAGTTCAATATCGCATAAAGCGAAAAATGGATAAAGAAGTTGTGGTACTTACGTGCAATGCACTATCACTCAGCAATGACATCTATGTCATCAGGCCCATAGCAGCATAATGAGTGGATTCAGGTATGATGATTCTAACTGAAATAAGTCACACAGAAAAAGAAACATCATAAGATATCACTAATACACGGAATGTAAACTTGGCTACACAGGAACTGAATTTCAAAACAGAACATGGTCCCAAATTTAGAAAACCAACTTATGCTTGCTTAAGGGGAAAGGTCAGTTGGGGTGCTGCATAAAACCAGAGATTGAAATGAGCACAGATAAAGTTCCTTAAGCCAAATATGTAATAGACAAGAGCTACTCCTTGCTCAACGAAATGGACTCAAAACCCCATATTAAACGCCTAATAATGTACCTGACTAGTAAGTATCTTAAAACCTATGGATTGCTATGTCTCTGAAAGTGAATCAATCGTGAGTACAGGGGCAAAAACGCAGCAGTGATAGGATTGGAGAGTTTTGGTGAGCAAATGAAGACCCTTTGAAGTCATATTGCATGGTACCCATTCCACGGGTCTCAACTCTCCAGGTTTAAGGGATTCTTCCTTCAGCTAAAACATGCATGTGGAACCCAGAGTATGATCAACCGTGTGATCGGGAGACGTGTTGAAATATGTCTCAGTTCTCGTCCCCTGGTACTCGGGTGCAACATTCCAGATGCTTTACTAACACTCTCCCGACTTGGAGAGTCAGTGCCTTTAACCTCCTGTTTGGCCCAGTTTGCAAATTCCGCGGAAGATGAACAGGAATAGGGAGAACCAATGAGAGACTAGCTGGAGGTGTCTGGACGGGAAAATTTAACTCTCATTTCCCACCAGGAAGAGGAATTAACCAAAGGCTCAGCGTGCCATGCCGGAACCAGATTAGGGCCTGAAGCAATCCTGCGGTGTTGCGGCCAGCTCACAAGAAAGCGAGTTGAAGAAAGGAGCTCAGGGGCACTGTAATTCACAAACCTGCAGAGTTATAAATGACAGCTATCATCCAAAAATATACTGAAGTAAGGCTGCCAAGAGGACTTGAAAGCCGGGCAGAATTGCAGGAAACCGATTTCAGGAGGTAGACTGGAATTGCATTTAAAGCATAGGAAAAGAGGCAGAAGGTCGACAATGATGCACTTGGCCAAAAAGGGCGTATGCGTTTTTTCCTGAATATATTCAGGAAAAAACGCATACGCCCTTTTTGGCCAACCAAGCAAGCTTGCAAAGGAAATCTGCACTACAATGAAGTCTCACTTCCCCCCCGTCAAAAGGGCCATCTGAAAAAAGTGTAAAATCCAGAAAGGCAGGACAGGCCATGGAGAACTGGGAGCCTTGTTATGCTGATGGGCGGGATGTAAATTGCCAACAGCCACTCGGGAGAAGTGTATGGTGTTTCCTGAAACATCTAAAAAACAAAGCAACAGAGCCTAGGGCACTTCCACTTATGGTCCTATAGCTTAGGGAAATTAAAATCAAAAAGACACAGCCACCCCAAAGTTTGGGATGGCTCTGTTTACAAGAAACTCGTTTACGGTACAAGTTCAATATCGCATAAAGCGAAAAATGGATAAAGAAGTTGTGGTACTTACGTACAATGCACTATCACTCAGCAATGACATCTATGTCATCAGGCCCATAGCAGCATAATGAGTGGATTCAGGTATGATGATTCTAACTGAAATAAGTCACACAGAAAAAGAAACATCATAAGATATCACTAATACACGGAATGTAAACTTGGCTACACAGGATCTGAATTTCAAAACAGAACATGGTCCCAAATTTAGAAAATCAACTTATGCTTGCTTAAGGGGAAAGGTGAGTTGGGGTGCTGCATAAAACCAGAGATTGAAATGAGCACAGATAAAGTCCCTTAAGCCAAATATGTAATAGACAAGAGCTACTCCTTGCTCAACGAAATGGACTCAAAACCCCATATTAAACGCCTAATAATGTACCTGACTAGTAAGTATCTTAAAACCTATGGATTGCTATGTCTCTGAAAGTGAATCAATCGTGAGTACAGGGGCAAAAACGCAGCAGTGATAGGATTGGAGAGTTTTGGTGAGCAAATGAAGACCCTTTGAAGTCATATTGCATGGTACCCATTCCACGGGTCTCAACTCTCCAGGTTTAAGGGATTCTTCCTTCAGCTAAAACATGCATGTGGAACCCAGAGTATGATCAACCGTGTGATCGGGAGACGTGTTGAAATATGTCTCAGTTCTCGTCCCCTGGTACTCGGGTGCAACATTCCAGATGCTTTACTAACACTCTCCCGACTTGGAGAGTCAGTGCCTTTAACCTCCTGTTTGGCCCAGTTTGCAAATTCCGCGGAAGATGAACAGGAATAGGGAGAACCAATGAGAGACTAGCTGGAGGTGTCTGGACGGGAAAATTTAACTCTCATTTCCCACCAGGAAGAGGAATTAACCAAAGGCTCAGCGTGCCATGCCGGAACCAGATTAGGGCCTGAAGCAATCCTGCGGTGTTGCGGCCAGCTCACAAGAAAGCGAGTTGAAGAAAGGAGCTCAGGGGCACTGTAATTCACAAACCTGCAGAGTTATAAATGACAGCTATCATCCAAAAATATACTGAAGTAAGGCTGCCAAGAGGACTTGAAAGCCGGGCAGAATTGCAGGAAACCGATTTCAGGAGGTAGACTGGAATTGCATTTAAAGCATAGGAAAAGAGGCAGAAGGTCGACAATGATGCACTTGGCCAAAAAGGGCGTATGCGTTTTTTCCTGAATATATTCAGGAAAAAACGCATACGCCCTTTTTGGCCAACCAAGCAAGCTTGCAAAGGAAATCTGCACTACAATGAAGTCTCACTTCCCCCCGTCAAAACGGCCATCTGAAAAAAGTGTAAAATCCAGAAAGGCAGGACAGGCCATGGAGAACTGGGAGCCTTGTTATGCTGATGGGCGGGATGTAAATTGCCAACAGCCACTCGGGAGAAGTGTATGGTGTTTCCTGAAACATCTAAAAAACAAAGCAACAGAGCCTAGGGCACTTCCACTTATGGTCCTATAGCTTAGGGAAATTAAAATCAAAAAGACACAGCCACCCCAAAGTTTGGGATGGCTCTGTTTACAAGAAACTCATTTACGGTGCAAGTTCAATATCGCATAAAGCGAAAAATGGATAAAGAATTTGTGGTACTTACGTACAATGCACTATCACTCAGCAATGACATCTATGTCATCAGGCCCATAGCAGCATAATGAGTGGATTCAGGTATGATGATTCTAACTGAAATAAGTCACACAGAAAAAGAAACATCATAAGATATCACTAATACACGGAATGTAAACTTGGCTACACAGGATCTGAATTTCAAAACAGAACATGGTCCCAAATTTAGAAAACCAACTTATGCTTGCTTAAGGGGAAAGGTGAGTTGGGGTGCTGCATAAAACCAGAGATTGAAATGAGCACAGATAAAGTTCCTTAAGCCAAATATGTAATAGACAAGAGCTACTCCTTGCTCAACGAAATGGACTCAAAACCCCATATTAAACGCCTAATAATGTACCTGACTAGTAAGTATCTTAAAACCTATGGATTGCTATGTCTCTGAAAGTGAATCAATCGTGAGTACAGGGGCAAAAACGCAGCAGTGATAGGATTGGAGAGTTTTGGTGAGCAAATGAAGACCCTTTGAAGTCATATTGCATGGTACCCATTCCACGGGTCTCAACTCTCCAGGTTTAAGGGATTCTTCCTTCAGCTAAAACATGCATGTGGAACCCAGAGTATGATCAACCGTGTGATCGGGAGACGTGTTGAAATATGTCTCAGTTCTCGTCCCCTGGTACTCGGGTGCAACATTCCAGATGCTTTACTAACACTCTCCCGACTTGGAGAGTCAGTGCCTTTAACCTCCTGTTTGGCCCAGTTTGCAAATTCCGCGGAAGATGAACAGGAATAGGGAGAACCAATGAGAGACTAGCTGGAGGTGTCTGGACGGGAAAATTTAACTCTCATTTCCCACCAGGAAGAGGAATTAACCAAAGGCTCAGCGTGCCATGCCGGAACCAGATTAGGGCCTGAAGCAATCCTGCGGTGTTGCGGCCAGCTCACAAGAAAGCGAGTTGAAGAAAGGAGCTCAGGGGCACTGTAATTCACAAACCTACAGAGTTATAAATGACAGCTATCATCCAAAAATATACTGAAGTAAGGCTGCCAAGAGGACTTGAAAGCCGGGCAGAATTGCAGGAAACCGATTTCAGGAGGTAGACTGGAATTGCATTTAAAGCATAGGAAAAGAGGCAGAAGGTCGACAATGATGCACTTGGCCAAAAAGGGCGTATGCGTTTTTTCCTGAATATATTCAGGAAAAAAAACGCATACGCCCTTTTTGGCCAACCAAGCAAGCTTGCAAAGGAAATCTGCACTACAATGAAGTCTCACTTCCCCCCCGTCAAAAGGGCCATCTGAAAAAAGTGTAAAATCCAGAAAGGCAGGACAGGCCATGGAGAACTGGGAGCCTTGTTATGCTGATGGGCGGGATGTAAATTGCCAACAGCCACTCGGGAGAAGTGTATGGTGTTTCCTGAAACATCTAAAAAACAAAGCAACAGAGCCTAGGGCACTTCCACTTATGGTGCTATAGCTTAGGGAAATTAAAATCAAAAAGACACAGCCACCCCAAAGTTTGGGACGGCTCTGTTTACAAGAAACTCGTTTACGGTACAAGTTCAATATCGCATAAAGCGGAAAATGGATAAAGAAGTTGTGGTACTTACGTACAATGCAATATCACTCAGCAATGACATCTATGTCATCAGGCCCATAGCAGCATAATGAGTGGATTCAGGTATGATGATTCTAACTGAAATAAGTCACACAGAAAAAGAAACATCATAAGATATCACTAATACACGGAATGTAAACTTGGCTACACAGGAACTGAATTTCAAAACAGAACATGGTCCCAAATTTAGAAAATCAACTTATGCTTGCTTAAGGGGAAAGGTGAGTTGGGGTGCTGCATAAAACCAGAGATTGAAATGAGCACAGATAAAGTTCCTTAAGCCAAATATGTAATAGACAAGAGCTACTCCTTGCTCAACGAAATGGACTCAAAACCCCATATTAAACGCCTAATAATGTACCTGACTAGTAAGTATCTTAAAACCTATGGATTGCTATGTCTCTGAAAGTGAATCAATCGTGAGTACAGGGGCAAAAACGCAGCAGTGATAGGATTGGAGAGTTTTGGTGAGCAAATGAAGACCCTTTGAAGTCATATTGCATGGTACCCATTCCACGGGTCTCAACTCTCCAGGTTTAAGGGAGTCTTCCTTCAGCTAAAGCATGCATGTGGAACCCAGAGTATGATCAACCGTGTGATCGGGAGACGTGTTGAAATATGTCTCAGTTCTCGTCCCCTGGTACTCGGGTGCAACATTCCAGATGCTTTACTAACACTCTCCCGACTTGGAGAGTCAGTGCCTTTAACCTCCTGTTTGGCCCAGTTTGCAAATTCCGCGGAAGATGAACAGGAATAGGGAGAACCAATGAGAGACTAGCTGGAGGTGTCTGGACGGGAAAATTTAACTCTCATTTCCCACCAGGAAGAGGAATTAACCAAAGGCTCAGCGTGCCATGCCGGAACCAGATTAGGGCCTGAAGCAATCCTGCGGTGTTGCGGCCAGCTCACAAGAAAGCGAGTTGAAGAAAGGAGCTCAGGGGCACTGTAATTCACAAACCTGCAGAGTTATAAATGACAGCTATCATCCAAAAATATACTGAAGTAAGGCTGCCAAGAGGACTTGAAAGCCGGGCAGAATTGCAGGAAACCGATTTCAGGAGGTAGACTGGAATTGCATTTAAAGCATAGGAAAAGAGGCAGAAGGTCGACAATGATGCACTTGGCCAAAAAGGGCGTATGCGTTTTTTCCTGAATATATTCAGGAAAAAAAACGCATACGCCCTTTTTCGCCAACCAAGCAAGCTTGCAAAGGAAATCTGCACTACAATGAAGTCTCACTTCCCCCCCGTCAAAAGGGCCATCTGAAAAAAGTGTAAAATCCAGAAAGGCAGGACAGGCCATGGAGAACTGGGAGCCTTGTTATGCTGATGGGCGGGATGTAAATTGCCAACAGCCACTCGGGAGAAGTGTATGGTGTTTCCTGAAACATCTAAAAAACAAAGCAACAGAGCCTAGGGCACTTCCACTTATGGTCCTATAGCTTAGGGAAATTAAAATCAAAAAGACACAGCCACCCCAAAGTTTGGGATGGCTCTGTTTACAAGAAACTCGTTTACGGTACAAGTTCAATATCGCATAAAGCGGAAAATGGATAAAGAAGTTGTGGTACTTACGTACAATGCAATATCACTCAGCAATGACATCTATGTCATCAGGCCCATAGCAGCATAATGAGTGGATTCAGGTATGATGATTCTAACTGAAATAAGTCACACAGAAAAAGAAACATCATAAGATATCACTAATACACGGAATGTAAACTTGGCTACACAGGAACTGAATTTCAAAACAGAACATGGTCCCAAATTTAGAAAATCAACTTATGCTTGCTTAAGGGGAAAGGTCAGTTGGGGTGCTGCATAAAACCAGAGATTGAAATGAGCACAGATAAAGTCCCTTAAGCCAAATATGTAATAGACAAGAGCTACTCCTTGCTCAACGAAATGGACTCAAAACCCCATATTAAACGCCTAATAATGTACCTGACTAGTAAGTATCTTAAAACCTATGGATTGCTATGTCTCTGAAAGTGAATCAATCGTGAGTACAGGGGCAAAAACGCAGCAGTGATAGGATTGGAGAGTTTTGGTGAGCAAATGAAGACCCTTTGAAGTCATATTGCATGGTACCCATTCCACGGGTCTCAACTCTCCAGGTTTAAGGGATTCTTCCTTCAGCTAAAGCATGCATGTGGAACCCAGAGTATGATCAACCGTGTGATCGGGAGACGTGTTGAAATATGTCTCAGTTCTCGTCCCCTGGTACTCGGGTGCAACATTCCAGATGCTTTACTAACACTCTCCCGACTTGGAGAGTCAGTGCCTTTAACCTCCTGTTTGGCCCAGTTTGCAAATTCCGCGGAAGATGAACAGGAATAGGGAGAACCAATGAGAGACTAGCTGGAGGTGTCTGGACGGGAAAATTTAACTCTCATTTCCCACCAGGAAGAGGAATTAACCAAAGGCTCAGCGTGCCATGCCGGAACCAGATTAGGGCCTGAAGCAATCCTGCGGTGTTGCGGCCAGCTCACAAGAAAGCGAGTTGAAGAAAGGAGCTCAGGGGCACTGTAATTCACAAACCTGCAGAGTTATAAATGACAGCTATCATCCAAAAATATACTGAAGTAAGGCTGCCAAGAGGACTTGAAAGCCGGGCAGAATTGCAGGAAACCGATTTCAGGAGGTAGACTGGAATTGCATTTAAAGCATAGGAAAAGAGGCAGAAGGTCGACAATGATGCACTTGGCCAAAAAGGGCGTATGCGTTTTTTCCTGAATATATTCAGGAAAAAAAACGCATACGCCCTTTTTCGCCAACCAAGCAAGCTTGCAAAGGAAATCTGCACTACAATGAAGTCTCACTTCCCCCCCGTCAAAAGGGCCATCTGAAAAAAGTGTAAAATCCAGAAAGGCAGGACAGGCCATGGAGAACTGGGAGCCTTGTTATGCTGATGGGCGGGATGTAAATTGCCAACAGCCACTCGGGAGAAGTGTATGGTGTTTCCTGAAACATCTAAAAAACAAAGCAACAGAGCCTAGGGCACTTCCTCTTATGGTCCTATAGCTTAGGGAAATTAAAATCAAAAAGACACAGCCACCCCAAAGTTTGGGATGGCTCTGTTTACAAGAAACTCGTTTACGGTACAAGTTCAATATCGCATAAAGCGGAAAATGGATAAAGAAGTTGTGGTACTTACGTACAATGCAATATCACTCAGCAATGACATCTATGTCATCAGGCCCATAGCAGCATAATGAGTGGATTCAGGTATGATGATTCTAACTGAAATAAGTCACACAGAAAAAGAAACATCATAAGATATCACTAATACACGGAATGTAAACTTGGCTACACAGGAACTGAATTTCAAAACAGAACATGGTCCCAAATTTAGAAAATCAACTTATGCTTGCTTAAGGGGAAAGGTCAGTTGGGGTGCTGCATAAAACCAGAGATTGAAATGAGCACAGATAAAGTCCCTTAAGCCAAATATGTAATAGACAAGAGCTACTCCTTGCTCAACGAAATGGACTCAAAACCCCATATTAAACGCCTAATAATGTACCTGACTAGTAAGTATCTTAAAACCTATGGATTGCTATGTCTCTGAAAGTGAATCAATCGTGAGTACAGGGGCAAAAACGCAGCAGTGATAGGATTGGAGAGTTTTGGTGAGCAAATGAAGACCCTTTGAAGTCATATTGCATGGTACCCATTCCACGGGTCTCAACTCTCCAGGTTTAAGGGATTCTTCCTTCAGCTAAAGCATGCATGTGGAACCCAGAGTATGATCAACCGTGTGATCGGGAGACGTGTTGAAATATGTCTCAGTTCTCGTCCCCTGGTACTCGGGTGCAACATTCCAGATGCTTTACTAACACTCTCCCGACTTGGAGAGTCAGTGCCTTTAACCTCCTGTTTGGCCCAGTTTGCAAATTCCGCGGAAGATGAACAGGAATAGGGAGAACCAATGAGAGACTAGCTGGAGGTGTCTGGACGGGAAAATTTAACTCTCATTTCCCACCAGGAAGAGGAATTAACCAAAGGCTCAGCGTGCCATGCCGGAACCAGATTAGGGCCTGAAGCAATCCTGCGGTGTTGCGGCCAGCTCACAAGAAAGCGAGTTGAAGAAAGGAGCTCAGGGGCACTGTAATTCACAAACCTGCAGAGTTATAAATGACAGCTATCATCCAAAAATATACTGAAGTAAGGCTGCCAAGAGGACTTGAAAGCCGGGCAGAATTGCAGGAAACCGATTTCAGGAGGTAGACTGGAATTGCATTTAAAGCATAGGAAAAGAGGCAGAAGGTCGACAATGATGCACTTGGCCAAAAAGGGCGTATGCGTTTTTTCCTGAATATATTCAGGAAAAAACGCATACGCCCTTTTTGGCCAACCAAGCAAGCTTGCAAAGGAAATCTGCACTACAATGAAGTCTCACTTCCCCCCCGTCAAAAGGGCCATCTGAAAAAAGTGTAAAATCCAGAAAGGCAAGACAGGCCATGGAGAACTGGGAGCCTTGTTATGCTGATGGGCGGGATGTAAATTGCCAACAGCCACTCGGGAGAAGTGTATGGTGTTTCCTGAAACATCTAAAAAACAAAGCAACAGAGCCTAGGGCACTTCCACTTATGGTCCTATAGCTTAGGGAAATTAAAATCAAAAAGACACAGCCACCCCAAAGTTTGGGATGGCTCTGTTTACAAGAAACTCGTTTACGGTACAAGTTCAATATCGCATAAAGCGAAAAATGGATAAAGAAGTTGTGGTACTTACGTACAATGCACTATCACTCAGCAATGACATCTATGTCATCAGGCCCATAGCAGCATAATGAGTGGATTCAGGTATGATGATTCTAACTGAAATAAGTCACACAGAAAAAGAAACATCATAAGATATCACTAATACACGGAATGTAAACTTGGCTACACAGGAACTGAATTTCAAAACAGAACATGGTCCCAAATTTAGAAAATCAACTTATGCTTGCTTAAGGGGAAAGGTGAGTTGGGGTGCTGCATAAAACCAGAGATTGAAATGAGCACAGATAAAGTTTCTTAAGCCAAATATGTAATAGACAAGAGCTACTCCTTGCTCAACGAAATGGACTCAAAACCCCATATTAAACGCCTAATAATGTACCTGACTAGTAAGTATCTTAAAACCTATGGATTGCTATGTCTCTGAAAGTGAATCAATCGTGAGTACAGGGGCAAAAACGCAGCAGTGATAGGATTGGAGAGTTTTGGTGAGCAAATGAAGACCCTTTGAAGTCATATTGCATGGTACCCATTCCACGGGTCTCAACTCTCCAGGTTTAAGGGATTCTTCCTTCAGCTAAAACATGCATGTGGAACCCAGAGTATGATCAACCGTGTGATCGGGAGACGTGTTGAAATATGTCTCAGTTCTCGTCCCCTGGTACTCGGGTGCAACATTCCAGATGCTTTACTAACACTCTCCCGACTTGGAGAGTCAGTGCCTTTAACCTCCTGTTTGGCCCAGTTTGCAAATTCCGCGGAAGATGAACAGGAATAGGGAGAACCAATGAGAGACTAGCTGGAGGTGTCTGGACGGGAAAATTTAACTCTCATTTCCCACCAGGAAGAGGAATTAACCAAAGGCTCAGCGTGCCATGCCGGAACCAGATTAGGGCCTGAAGCAATCCTGCGGTGTTGCGGCCAGCTCACAAGAAAGCGAGTTGAAGAAAGGAGCTCAGGGGCACTGTAATTCACAAACCTGCAGAGTTATAAATGACAGCTATCATCCAAAAATATACTGAAGTAAGGCTGCCAAGAGGACTTGAAAGCCGGGCAGAATTGCAGGAAACCGATTTCAGGAGGTAGACTGGAATTGCATTTAAAGCATAGGAAAAGAGGCAGAAGGTCGACAATGATGCACTTGGCCAAAAAGGGCGTATGCGTTTTTTCCTGAATATATTCAGGAAAAAACGCATACGCCCTTTTTGGCCAACCAAGCAAGCTTGCAAAGGAAATCTGCACTACAATGAAGTCTCACTTCCCCCCCGTCAAAAGGGCCATCTGAAAAAAGTGTAAAATCCAGAAAGGCAGGACAGGCCATGGAGAACTGGGAGCCTTGTTATGCTGATGGGCGGGATGTAAATTGCCAACAGCCACTCGGGAGAAGTGTATGGTGTTTCCTGAAACATCTAAAAAACAAAGCAACAGAGCCTAGGGCACTTCCACTTATGGTCCTATAGCTTAGGGAAATTAAAATCAAAAAGACACAGCCACCCCAAAGTTTGGGATGGCTCTGTTTACAAGAAACTCGTTTACGGTACAAGTTCAATATCGCATAAAGCGAAAAATGGATAAAGAAGTTGTGGTACTTACGTACAATGCACTATCACTCAGCAATGACATCTATGTCATCAGGCCCATAGCAGCATAATGAGTGGATTCAGGTATGATGATTCTAACTGAAATAAGTCACACAGAAAAAGAAACATCATAAGATATCACTAATACACGGAATGTAAACTTGGCTACACAGGATCTGAATTTCAAAACAGAACATGGTCCCAAATTTAGAAAACCAACTTATGCTTGCTTAAGGGGAAAGGTGAGTTGGGGTGCTGCATAAAACCAGAGATTGAAATGAGCACAGATAAAGTTCCTTAAGCCAAATATGTAATAGACAAGAGCTACTCCTTGCTCAACGAAATGGACTCAAAACCCCATATTAAACGCCTAATAATGTACCTGACTAGTAAGTATCTTAAAACCTATGGATTGCTATGTCTCTGAAAGTGAATCAATCGTGAGTACAGGGGCAAAAACGCAGCAGTGATAGGATTGGAGAGTTTTGGTGAGCAAATGAAGACCCTTTGAAGTCATATTGCATGGTACCCATTCCACGGGTCTCAACTCTCCAGGTTTAAGGGATTCTTCCTTCAGCTAAAACATGCATGTGGAACCCAGAGTATGATCAACCGTGTGATCGGGAGACGTGTTGAAATATGTCTCAGTTCTCGTCCCCTGGTACTCGGGTGCAACATTCCAGATGCTTTACTAACACTCTCCCGACTTGGAGAGTCAGTGCCTTTAACCTCCTGTTTGGCCCAGTTTGCAAATTCCGCGGAAGATGAACAGGAATAGGGAGAACCAATGAGAGACTAGCTGGAGGTGTCTGGACGGGAAAATTTAACTCTCATTTCCCACCAGGAAGAGGAATTAACCAAAGGCTCAGCGTGCCATGCCGGAACCAGATTAGGGCCTGAAGCAATCCTGCGGTGTTGCGGCCAGCTCACAAGAAAGCGAGTTGAAGAAAGGAGCTCAGGGGCACTGTAATTCACAAACCTGCAGAGTTATAAATGACAGCTATCATCCAAAAATATACTGAAGTAAGGCTGCCAAGAGGACTTGAAAGCCGGGCAGAATTGCAGGAAACCGATTTCAGGAGGTAGACTGGAATTGCATTTAAAGCATAGGAAAAGAGGCAGAACGTCCACAATGATGTACTTGGCCAAAAAGGGCGTATGCGTTTTTTCCTGAATATATTCAGGAAAAAACGCATACGCCCTTTTTGGCCAACCAAGCAAGCTTGCAAAGGAAATCTGCACTACAATGAAGTCTCACTTCCCCCCCGTCAAAAGGGCCATCTGAAAAAAGTGTAAAATCCAGAAAGGCAGGACAGGCCATGGAGAACTGGGAGCCTTGTTATGCTGATGGGCGGGATGTAAATTGCCAACAGCCACTCGGGAGAAGTGTATGGTGTTTCCTGAAACATCTAAAAAACAAAGCAACAGAGCCTAGGGCACTTCCACTTATGGTCCTATAGCTTAGGGAAATTAAAATCAAAAAGACACAGCCACCCCAAAGTTTGGGATGGCTCTGTTTACAAGAAACTCGTTTACGGTACAAGTTCAATATCGCATAAAGCGAAAAATGGATAAAGAAGTTGTGGTACTTACGTGCAATGCACTATCACTCAGCAATGACATCTATGTCATCAGGCCCATAGCAGCATAATGAGTGGATTCAGGTATGATGATTCTAACTGAAATAAGTCACACAGAAAAAGAAACATCATAAGATATCACTAATACACGGAATGTAAACTTGGCTACACAGGAACTGAATTTCAAAACAGAACATGGTCCCAAATTTAGAAAACCAACTTATGCTTGCTTAAGGGGAAAGGTCAGTTGGGGTGCTGCATAAAACCAGAGATTGAAATGAGCACAGATAAAGTTCCTTAAGCCAAATATGTAATAGACAAGAGCTACTCCTTGCTCAACGAAATGGACTCAAAACCCCATATTAAACGCCTAATAATGTACCTGACTAGTAAGTATCTTAAAACCTATGGATTGCTATGTCTCTGAAAGTGAATCAATCGTGAGTACAGGGGCAAAAACGCAGCAGTGATAGGATTGGAGAGTTTTGGTGAGCAAATGAAGACCCTTTGAAGTCATATTGCATGGTACCCATTCCACGGGTCTCAACTCTCCAGGTTTAAGGGATTCTTCCTTCAGCTAAAACATGCATGTGGAACCCAGAGTATGATCAACCGTGTGATCGGGAGACGTGTTGAAATATGTCTCAGTTCTCGTCCCCTGGTACTCGGGTGCAACATTCCAGATGCTTTACTAACACTCTCCCGACTTGGAGAGTCAGTGCCTTTAACCTCCTGTTTGGCCCAGTTTGCAAATTCCGCGGAAGATGAACAGGAATAGGGAGAACCAATGAGAGACTAGCTGGAGGTGTCTGGACGGGAAAATTTAACTCTCATTTCCCACCAGGAAGAGGAATTAACCAAAGGCTCAGCGTGCCATGCCGGAACCAGATTAGGGCCTGAAGCAATCCTGCGGTGTTGCGGCCAGCTCACAAGAAAGCGAGTTGAAGAAAGGAGCTCAGGGGCACTGTAATTCACAAACTTGCAGAGTTATAAATGACAGCTATCATCCAAAAATATACTGAAGTAAGGCTGCCAAGAGGACTTGAAAGCCGGGCAGAATTGCAGGAAACCGATTTCAGGAGGTAGACTGGAATTGCATTTAAAGCATAGGAAAAGAGGCAGAAGGTCGACAATGATGCACTTGGCCAAAAAGGGCGTATGCGTTTTTTCCTGAATATATTCAGGAAAAAACGCATACGCCCTTTTTGGCCAACCAAGCAAGCTTGCAAAGGAAATCTGCACTACAATGAAGTCTCACTTCCCCCCCGTCAAAAGGGCCATCTGAAAAAAGTGTAAAATCCAGAAAGGCAGGACAGGCCATGGAGAACTGGGAGCCTTGTTATGCTGATGGGCGGGATGTAAATTGCCAACAGCCACTCGGGAGAAGTGTATGGTGTTTCCTGAAACATCTAAAAAACAAAGCAACAGAGCCTAGGGCACTTCCACTTATGGTCCTATAGCTTAGGGAAATTAAAATCAAAAAGACACAGCCACCCCAAAGTTTGGGATGGCTCTGTTTACAAGAAACTCGTTTACGGTACAAGTTCAATATCGCATAAAGCGAAAAATGGATAAAGAAGTTGTGGTACTTACGTACAATGCACTATCACTCAGCAATGACATCTATGTCATCAGGCCCATAGCAGCATAATGAGTGGATTCAGGTATGATGATTCTAACTGAAATAAGTCACACAGAAAAAGAAACATCATAAGATATCACTAATACACGGAATGTAAACTTGGCTACACAGGATCTGAATTTCAAAACAGAACATGGTCCCAAATTTAGAAAACCAACTTATGCTTGCTTAAGGGGAAAGGTGAGTTGGGGTGCTGCATAAAACCAGAGATTGAAATGAGCACAGATAAAGTTTCTTAAGCCAAATATGTAATAGACAAGAGCTACTCCTTGCTCAACGAAATGGACTCAAAACCCCATATTAAACGCCTAATAATGTACCTGACTAGTAAGTATCTTAAAACCTATGGATTGCTATGTCTCTGAAAGTGAATCAATCGTGAGTACAGGGGCAAAAACGCAGCAGTGATAGGATTGGAGAGTTTTGGTGAGCAAATGAAGACCCTTTGAAGTCATATTGCATGGTACCCATTCCACGGGTCTCAACTCTCCAGGTTTAAGGGATTCTTCCTTCAGCTAAAACATGCATGTGGAACCCAGAGTATGATCAACCGTGTGATCGGGAGACGTGTTGAAATATGTCTCAGTTCTCGTCCCCTGGTACTCGGGTGCAACATTCCAGATGCTTTACTAACACTCTCCCGACTTGGAGAGTCAGTGCCTTTAACCTCCTGTTTGGCCCAGTTTGCAAATTCCGCGGAAGATGAACAGGAATAGGGAGAACCAATGAGAGACTAGCTGGAGGTGTCTGGACGGGAAAATTTAACTCTCATTTCCCACCAGGAAGAGGAATTAACCAAAGGCTCAGCGTGCCATGCCGGAACCAGATTAGGGCCTGAAGCAATCCTGCGGTGTTGCGGCCAGCTCACAAGAAAGCGAGTTGAAGAAAGGAGCTCAGGGGCACTGTAATTCACAAACCTGCAGAGTTATAAATGACAGCTATCATCCAAAAATATACTGAAGTAAGGCTGCCAAGAGGACTTGAAAGCCGGGCAGAATTGCAGGAAACCGATTTCAGGAGGTAGACTGGAATTGCATTTAAAGCATAGGAAAAGAGGCAGAAGGTCGACAATGATGCACTTGGCCAAAAAGGGCATATGCGTTTTTTCCTGAATATATTCAGGAAAAAAAACGCATACGCCCTTTTTGGCCAACCAAGCAAGCTTGCAAAGGAAATCTGCACTACAATGAAGTCTCACTTCCCCCCCGTCAAAAGGGCCATCTGAAAAAAGTGTAAAATCCAGAAAGGCAGGACAGGCCATGGAGAACTGGGAGCCTTGTTATGCTGATGGGCGGGATGTAAATTGCCAACAGCCACTCGGGAGAAGTGTATGGTGTTTCCTGAAACATCTAAAAAACAAAGCAACAGAGCCTAGGGCACTTCCACTTATGGTCCTATAGCTTAGGGAAATTAAAATCAAAAAGACACAGCCACCCCAAAGTTTGGGATGGCTCTGTTTACAAGAAACTCATTTACGGTACAAGTTCAATATCGCATAAAGCGGAAAATGGATAAAGAAGTTGTGGTACTTACGTACAATGCAATATCACTCAGCAATGACATCTATGTCATCAGGCCCATAGCAGCATAATGAGTGGATTCAGGTATGATGATTCTAACTGAAATAAGTCACACAGAAAAAGAAACATCATAAGATATCACTAATACACGGAATGTAAACTTGGCTACACAGGAACTGAATTTCAAAACAGAACATGGTCCCAAATTTAGAAAATCAACTTATGCTTGCTTAAGGGGAAAGGTGAGTTGGGGTGCTGCATAAAACCAGAGATTGAAATGAGCACAGATAAAGTCCCTTAAGCCAAATATGTAATAGACAAGAGCTACTCCTTGCTCAACGAAATGGACTCAAAACCCCATATTAAACGCCTAATAATGTACCTGACTAGTAAGTATCTTAAAACCTATGGATTGCTATGTCTCTGAAAGTGAATCAATCGTGAGTACAGGGGCAAAAACGCAGCAGTGATAGGATTGGAGAGTTTTGGTGAGCAAATGAAGACCCTTTGAAGTCATATTGCATGGTACCCATTCCACGGGTCTCAACTCTCCAGGTTTAAGGGATTCTTCCTTCAGCTAAAACATGCATGTGGAACCCAGAGTATGATCAACCGTGTGATCGGGAGACGTGTTGAAATATGTCTCAGTTCTCGTCCCCTGGTACTCGGGTGCAACATTCCAGATGCTTTACTAACACTCTCCCGACTTGGAGAGTCAGTGCCTTTAACCTCCTGTTTGGCCCAGTTTGCAAATTCCGCGGAAGATGAACAGGAATAGGGAGAACCAATGAGAGACTAGCTGGAGGTGTCTGGACGGGAAAATTTAACTCTCATTTCCCACCAGGAAGAGGAATTAACCAAAGGCTCAGCGTGCCATGCCGGAACCAGATTAGGGCCTGAAGCAATCCTGCGGTGTTGCGGCCAGCTCACAAGAAAGCGAGTTGAAGAAAGGAGCTCAGGGGCACTGTAATTCACAAACCTGCAGAGTTATAAATGACAGCTATCATCCAAAAATATACTGAAGTAAGGCTGCCAAGAGGACTTGAAAGCCGGGCAGAATTGCAGGAAACCGATTTCAGGAGGTAGACTGGAATTGCATTTAAAGCATAAGAAAAGAGGCAGAAGGTCGACAATGATGCACTTGGCCAAAAAGGGCGTATGCGTTTTTTCCTGAATATATTCAGGAAAAAACGCATACGCCCTTTTTGGCCAACCAAGCAAGCTTGCAAAGGAAATCTGCACTACAATGAAGTCTCACTTCCCCCCGTCAAAAGGGCCATCTGAAAAAAGTGTAAAATCCAGAAAGGCAGGACAGGCCATGGAGAACTGGGAGCCTTGTTATGCTGATGGGCGGGATGTAAATTGCCAACAGCCACTCGGGAGAAGTGTATGGTGTTTCCTGAAACATCTAAAAAACAAAGCAACAGAGCCTAGGGCACTTCCACTTATGGTCCTATAGCTTAGGGAAATTAAAATCAAAAAGACACAGCCACCCCAAAGTTTGGGATGGCTCTGTTTACAAGAAACTCATTTACGGTGCAAGTTCAATATCGCATAAAGCGAAAAATGGATAAAGAATTTGTGGTACTTACGTACAATGCACTATCACTCAGCAATGACATCTATGTCATCAGGCCCATAGCAGCATAATGAGTGGATTCAGGTATGATGATTCTAACTGAAATAAGTCACACAGAAAAAGAAACATCATAAGATATCACTAATACACGGAATGTAAACTTGGCTACACAGGATCTGAATTTCAAAACAGAACATGGTCCCAAATTTAGAAAACCAACTTATGCTTGCTTAAGGGGAAAGGTGAGTTGGGGTGCTGCATAAAACCAGAGATTGAAATGAGCACAGATAAAGTTCCTTAAGCCAAATATGTAATAGACAAGAGCTACTCCTTGCTCAACGAAATGGACTCAAAACCCCATATTAAACGCCTAATAATGTACCTGACTAGTAAGTATCTTAAAACCTATGGATTGCTATGTCTCTGAAAGTGAATCAATCGTGAGTACAGGGGCAAAAACGCAGCAGTGATAGGATTGGAGAGTTTTGGTGAGCAAATGAAGACCCTTTGAAGTCATATTGCATGGTACCCATTCCACGGGTCTCAACTCTCCAGGTTTAAGGGATTCTTCCTTCAGCTAAAACATGCATGTGGAACCCAGAGTATGATCAACCGTGTGATCGGGAGACGTGTTGAAATATGTCTCAGTTCTCGTCCCCTGGTACTCGGGTGCAACATTCCAGATGCTTTACTAACACTCTCCCGACTTGGAGAGTCAGTGCCTTTAACCTCCTGTTTGGCCCAGTTTGCAAATTCCGCGGAAGATGAACAGGAATAGGGAGAACCAATGAGAGACTAGCTGGAGGTGTCTGGACGGGAAAATTTAACTCTCATTTCCCACCAGGAAGAGGAATTAACCAAAGGCTCAGCGTGCCATGCCGGAACCAGATTAGGGCCTGAAGCAATCCTGCGGTGTTGCGGCCAGCTCACAAGAAAGCGAGTTGAAGAAAGGAGCTCAGGGGCACTGTAATTCACAAACCTGCAGAGTTATAAATGACAGCTATCATCCAAAAATATACTGAAGTAAGGCTGCCAAGAGGACTTGAAAGCCGGGCAGAATTGCAGGAAACCGATTTCAGGAGGTAGACTGGAATTGCATTTAAAGCATAGGAAAAGAGGCAGAAGGTCGACAATGATGCACTTGGCCAAAAAGGGCGTATGCGTTTTTTCCTGAATATATTCAGGAAAAAAAACGCATACGCCCTTTTTGGCCAACCAAGCAAGCTTGCAAAGGAAATCTGCACTACAATGAAGTCTCACTTCCCCCCCGTCAAAAGGGCCATCTGAAAAAAGTGTAAAATCCAGAAAGGCAGGACAGGCCATGGAGAACTGGGAGCCTTGTTATGCTGATGGGCGGGATGTAAATTGCCAACAGCCACTCGGGAGAAGTGTATGGTGTTTCCTGAAACATCTAAAAAACAAAGCAACAGAGCCTAGGGCACTTCCAC